>NC_091154.1:59538149-59702652 GCF_040958095.1 Procambarus clarkii
AGACTGGTGGTCCATGATACAGGCAACTGCCCAGTGACATAGCTAGCATTAAACAATTCTAGTAATGGTTACCGGGTACACGATGTAGGAGTCTTAGAATATCATAGGTGATACCGTCCTCACCAGGAGCAGTGCTACTGCCCCTGGAGAGGGCTGCATCCAATTCATAATCTGTATATGGAACATCACATTCATCATGTTGCTTGCTCAACATGAAATTTATGAGAGAATTTCTGTCTGTGGACCTCTCCCACAATTTCTCCCTAGTGCTAACTGGTAACATTCCAAAGCTGGAAACCTGAGCCCATTTTGCAGTTAACTGATTGGCTTTCTGTAGCGGGTTTGGGTGTGAAACTTGTCTACTATTTTTACCAATAATTTTGTTTATGCCTTTCCAGGCTTTGCCCAGGGAAGTATGCAGGTTAAGTCCACTAACAAAACCCTCCCATTAAGTTTGTCTCAGTTCAGTCATTCTCTCCCTTGCCGCTGCAAGCGCGGCCTGAAACAGTTTTAACATTTAAGGAGTTCTAAGGTTCTGATATGCTTTACCTGTCTGTCTAGCAATTGATTTAAGCTCTTTCAGTTTAGCATCATCATAGTACTGGTTGTGTCTGACCTGTTTACCAGTACTTCTTTTTGTTTGGCGTGACTCACTATTTTTGATGGCCTCATAGGTATTATTTATGAGGTCATCATAAAACTGTTGTACATTCTCAGGCTCATAATTGTAATACCAATGTTCTATGCTGTCTATAAAGAATTTTTCTTGCTCTTTCCTTACTGTTAGCCTGCGTCTACTCAGCTTAGTGCCAGGTACGTCAACATTAGCCACGTGTATGTTAGCTGTTATGGCTAAATGGTCAGACATTAAGTTATCCATAATATCAGTCTCATGAGTTGCGTATGACAGGTTAAAGCCAATGCACCTATCTAGAATACCTCCATATATTTGCGTTGGTTGATTCCTACTGATAATTTGAACATCATCATATGCATCGAGAAGTGCCATCAATCTTCTCCCGTTGGTGTTTGTGAGTTGATCCCCTAATTGTTTGTGTTTAGCATTTAAATCCTCAATTAATATTGTAGAATCAGTATGTGCAAAACTAGGTAGGCCAGTATACTGGAGGAGGCCAGGTACATAGGCATTCAAAACATTAAGCGAAGAGTTACCAACGTGTACCCGGATACCATGGTATTGAAACCCCTCGCGTTGTTGGGGATTAACTATAGTGGCTACTGTTCCTAACTCTGGTGGCCACTGTTCATAACCTTGGCGGTTCTGTTCTTAACTATTGCGGCCACAGTTCTTAACTATGGCCGCCACTGTTCTTAACTCTGGCGGCGACTGTTCTTAACTTGTGTGGCTACTGTTCTTAACACTGACGGCCCACTCTTCTTAATTCTGGCGGCCACTGTTCTTCACACTGGCGGCCACTATTCTTAACTCTGGCGGCCACTGTTCTTAACTCTGGCGGCCACTGTTCTTAACTCTGTCGGACACTGTTCTCAACTCTAGACCCCACTGTTCTTAACTCTGGAGGCCACTGCTCTTAACTATTGCGGCCACTGTTCTTAACTCTGGAGGCCACTGTTCTTTACTCTGACCGCCTCTGTTCTTAACTCTGACAGCCGATATTCTTTACTCTGGAGCTAACTGTTCTTAACCTTTTGTCCTTAACTATTGCGGCCACTGTTCTTAACTCTGGCGGCCACGGTTCTTAACTCTGATGGCCACTGTTCTTAACTCTGGCGGCAACTGTTCTTAACTCTGGCGGCAACTGTTCTTGACCCTGTTGGTCACTGTTCTTAACTCTGGTGGCCACTGTTCTTAGCTCTGGCGGCCGCTGTTCTTAACTCTGGTGGCCACTGTTCTTAATTCTTGCGGCCACTGTTCTTAACTCTGACAGCCATTGTTCTTTACTTTGGTGGCAACTGTTCTTTACTCTGGTCGTCACTGTTCTTAACGCTGGCGGCCACTGTTCTTACCTCTGCCGGCCGTTGTTCTTTAACTCTGGCGGCCACGGTTCTTAACTCTGGCGGCCACTGTTCTTAACTCTGGCAGCCACTGTTCTTAACTCTGGTGGCCACTGTTCTTAACTCTGGCAGCCACTGTTCTTAAATCTGGTGCCACTGTTCTTAACTCTGGCGGCAAATGTTCTTAACTCTGGCGGCCACTGTTCTTAACTCTGGCGGCCACTGTTCCTAAATCTGGCAACCACTGTTCTTAAATCTGGCAGCCACTGTTCTTACCTCTGGCAGTCACTATTCTTAACTCTGGCGGCCACTGTTCTTAACTCTGGCGGCCACTGTTCCTAACTCTGGCGGCCACTGTTTTTAATTCTGGCGGCCACTGTTCTTACCTCTGGCAGCCACTATTCTTAACTCTGGCGGCAACTGTTCCTAACTCGGGCAGCCACTGTTCCTAACTCTGGCGGCCACTGTTCTTAACACTTGCAGCCACTGTTCTTAAATCTGGCGGCCACTGTTCTTAACTCTGGTGGCCACTGTTCTTAACTCTGGCCGCCACTGTTTTTAACTCTGGCGGCCACTGTTCTTAACTCTGGTGGCCACTGTTCTTAACTCTGGCAGCCACTGTTTTTAACTCTGGCAGCCACTGTTCTTAACTCTGGCGGCTACTGTTCTTAACTCTGGTGGCCACTGTTCTTAACTCTGGCGGCCACTGTTCATAACTCTGGTGGCCACTGTTTTTAACTCTGGCGGCCACTGTTTTTAACTCTGGCAGCCACTGTTCTTAACTCTGGCGCCCACTGTTCCTAACTCTAGCGGCCACTGTTCTTAACTTTGGCAGCCACTGTTCTTAACTCTGGTGGCCACTGTTCTTAACTCTGGCAGCCACTGTTTTTAACTCTGGCAGCCACAGTTCTTAACTATGGCAGCCACTGTTCTTAACTCTGGTGGCCACTGTTCCTAACTCTGGCAGCCACTGTTTTTAACTCTGGCAGCTACTGTTCTTAACTCTGGCGCCCACTGTTCCTAACTCTAGCGGCCACTGTTCTTAACTCTGGCAGCCACTGTTCTTAACTCTGGTGGCCACTGTTCTTAACTCTGGCAGCCACTGTTTTTAACTCTGGCAGCTACTGTTCTTAACTCCGGCAGTCACTGTTCATAACTCTGGCGGCCACTGTTCCTAACTCTGGCAGCCACTGTTCTTAACTTTGGCGGCCACTGTTCTTAACTCTGGCAACCACTGTTCGTAACTCTGGCAGCCACTGTTCTTGACTCTGGCGGTAACTGTTCTTAGCGCTGGGGGCAACTATTCTTAACTCTGGCATCCACTGTTCTTAACTCTGGCGGCAACTGTTCTTAACTCTGGCGGCCACTGTTCGTAACTCTGGCAGCCACTGTTCCTAACTCTGGCGGCAACTGTTCTTAACTCCGGCAGCCACTGTTCTTTCCTCTGGCGGCCACTGTCCCTAACTCTGGTAGCCATTGTTCTTAACTCTGGCGGCAACTGTTCTTAAATCTGGTGGCCACTCTTCTTAACTCTGGCGGCATCTGTTATTAACTCTGTTGGCAACTGTTCTTAACACTTGCAGCCACTGTTCTTAACTCTGGCGGCCACTGTTCTTAACTATGGCGGCCACTGTTCTTAACTCTGGCGGACACTGTTCCTAACTCTGGCAGCCACTGTTCTTAACTCTGGCGGCCACTGTTCTAAACTCTGGCAGTCACTGTTCTTAACTCTGTTGGCCACTGTTCTTAAATCTGACGGCCACTCTTCTTAACTCTGGCGGCAACGGTTCTTAACTCTGGCGGAAACTGTTTTTAACTCTGGTGGCAAATGTTCTTAACTCTGGCAGCCACTGTTCATAACTCTGGCGGCCACTGTTCTTAACTCTGGTGGCCAATGTTCTTAACTCTGGTGGCCACTGTTCTTAACTCTGGCAGCCACTGTTTTAACTCTGTGGCCACTGTTCTTAACTCTGGCAGCCACTGTTTTTAACTCTGGCAGCCACAGTTCTTAACTCTGGCAGCCACTGTTCTTAACTCTGGCGGCCACTGTTCCTAACTCTAGCGGCCACTGTTCTTAACTCTGGCAGCCACTGTTTTAACTCTGATGGCCACTGTTCTTAACTCTGGCAGCCACTGTTTTTATCTCTGGCAGCCACAGTTCTTAACTATGGCAGCCACTGTTCTTAACTCTGGTGGCCACTGTTCCTAACTCTGGCAGCCACTGTTTTAACTCTGGCAGCCACTGTTCGTAACTCTGGCGCCCACTGTTCCTAACTCTAGCGGCCACTGTTCTTAACTCTGGCAGCCACTGTTCTTAACTCTGGTGGCCACTGTTCTTAACTCTGGCAGCCACTGTTTTTAACTCTGGCAGCCACTGTTCTTAACTCCGACAGTCACTGTTCATAACTCTGGCGGCCACTGTTCCTAACTCTGGCAGCCACTGTTCTTAACTCTGGCGGCCACTGTTCTTAACTATGGCGGCCACTGTTCTTAACTTTGGCGGCCACTGTTCTTAACTCTGGCAACCACTGTTCGTAACTCTGGCAGCCACTGTTCTTGACTCTGGCGGTAACTGTTCTTAGCGCTGGGGGCAACTATTCTTAACTCTGGCATCCACTGTTCTTAACTCTGGCGGCAACTGTTCTTAACTCTGGCGGCCACTGTTCGTAACTCTGGCAGCCACTGTTCCTAACTCTGGCGGCAACTGTTCTTAACTCCGGCAGCCACTGTTCTTTCCTCTGGCGGCCACTGTCCCTAACTCTGGTAGCCACTGTTCTTAACTCTGGCGGCAACTGTTCTTAAATCTGGTGGCCACTCTTCTTAACTCTGGCGGCATCTGTTATAAAACTCTGTTGGCAACTGTTCTTAACACTTGCAGCCACTGTTCTTAACTCTGGCGGCCACTGTTCTTAACTATGGCGGCCACTGTTCTTAACTCTGTTGGCCACTGTTCTTAACTCTGACGGCCACTCTTCTTATCTCTGGCGGCAACTGTTCTTAACTCTGGCGGAAACTGTTTTTAACTCTGGTGGCCAATGTTCTTAACTCTGGCAGCCACTGTTCATAACTCTGGCGGCCACTGTTCTTAACTCTGATGGCCAATGTTCTTAACTCTGGTGGCCACTGTTCTTAACTCTGGCAGCCACTGTTTTAACTCTGTGGCCACTGTTCTTAACTCTGGCAGCCACTGTTTTTAACTCTGGCAGCCACAGTTCTTAACTCTGGCAGCCACTGTTCTTAACTCTGGTGGCCACTGTTCTTAGCTCTGGCAGCCACTGTTTTTAACTCTGGCAGCCACTGTTCTTTACTCTGGCGGCCACTGTTCCTAAGTCTAGCGGCCACTGTTCTTAACTCTGGCAGCCACTGTTCTTAACTCTGGTGGACACTGTTCTTAACTCTGGCAGCCACTGTTTTTAACTCTGGCAGCCACTGTTCTTAACTCTGGCAGCCACTGTTCTGTTCTTAACTCTGGCGGCCACTGTTCTTAACTCTGGCGGAAACTGTTCCTAAATCTATCAGCCACTGTTCATAACTCTGGCAGCCACTGTTCTTAACTCTGGCGGACACTGTTCTTAACTATGGCGTCCACTGTTCTTAACGCTGGCGGCCACTGTTCTTAACTTTGGCGGCCACTGTTCTTAACTCTGGCAGCCACTGTTCGTAACTCTGGCAGCCACTGTTCTTAACTCTGGCGGTATCTGTTCTTAGCGCTGGCGGCAACTATTCTTAACTCTTGCATCCACTGTTCTTAACTCCGGCAGCCACTGTTCTTTCCTCTGGTGGCCACTGTCCCTAACTCTGGTAGCCACTGTTCCTAACTCTGGCGGCAACTGTTCTTAACTCTGGTGGCCACTTTTCTTAACTCTGGCGTCAACTGTTCTTAACTCTGTTGGCAACTGTTCTTAACTTTGGCATCCACTGTTCTTAACTCTGGCAGCCACTGTTTTTAACTCTGGCGGTAACTGCTCTTAGCGCTGGCGGCAACTGTTCTTAACTCTGGCAGCCACTGATCTTAACTCTGGCTGCTGCTGTTCTTAATTCTGGCGGCCACTGTTCTTAACTCTGGCGGCCACTTTTCTTAACTCTGGCGGACACTGTTCTTAATCTGGCGGTCACTGTTCTTAACTCTGGCGGCCTCTGTTCTTAACGCCGGCAGCCACTGTTCTTTACTCTGGCGGACACTGTTCTTAAATCTGGCAGCCACTGTTCTTAACGCCGGCAGCCACTGTTCTTTACTCTGGCGGCCACTGATCTTAACTCTGGCTGCTACTGTTCTTAATTCTGGCGGCCACTGTTCTTAACTCTGCCGGCCACTTTTCTTAACTCTGGCGGACACTGTTCCTAAATCTGGCGGTCACTGTTCTTAACTCTGGCGGCCTCTGTTTTTAACTCTGTCAGCAACTGTTCTTAACACTGGCAGCCACTGTTCTTAACTCTGGCAGCCACTTTTCTTAAATCTAGTGCCACTGTTCTTAACTCTGGTGGCAACTGTTCTTAACTCTGGCGGCAACTGTTCATAACTCTCTGGTGGCAACTGTTCTTAACTCTGGCGGCCACTGTTCTTAACTCCGGCAGCCACTGTTCTTTACTCTGGCGACCACTGTTCTTAACTCTGGCAGCCTCTGTTCTTAACTCTGGTGGCCACTGTTCCTAACTCTGGCAGCCACTGTTCTTAAATCTGGCGGCCATTGTTCTTAACTCTGACGGCCACTGTTCTTAACTCTGGCAGCTACGGTTCTTAACTCTGGCGGCCACTGTTCTTACCTCTGGCAGCCACTGTTCTGAACTCTGATGGCCACTGTTCTTAACTCTGGCGGCCACTGTTCTTAACTATGGCGGCCACTGTTCTTAACTCTGGCGGCCACTGTTCTTAACTCTGGCGGCCACTGTTCTTAACTCTGGCTGCAACTGTTCTTAACTCTGGCGGCCACTGTTCTTAACTCTGGCAGCCACTGTTCTTAACTCTGGCGGCCACTGTTCTTAACTCTGGCAGTCACTGTTCTTAACTCTGTTGGTCATTGTTCTTAACTCTGGCGGCCACTGTTCTTAACTCTGGCAGCTACGGTTCTTAACTCTGGCGGCCACTGTTCTTAACTCTGGCGGAAACTGTTCTTAACTATGGCAGCCACTGTTCATAACTCTGGCGGCCACTGTTCTTAACTCTGGTGGCCACTGTTCCTAACTCTGGCAACCACTGTTCTTAACTCTGGTGGCCACTGTTCTTAACTCTGGCAGCCACTGTTTTTAACTCTGGCAGCCACTGTTCTTAACTCTGGCGGCCACTGTTATTAACTCTAGCGGCCACTGTTCTTAACTCTGGCAGCCACTGTTCTTAACTCTGGCGGCCACTGTTCTTAACTATGGCGGCCACTGTTCTTAACGCTGGCGGCAACTATTCTTAACTCTGGCCGCCATTGTTCTTAACTCTGGCATCCACTGTTCTTAAC
This sequence comes from Procambarus clarkii, assembly GCF_040958095.1. Classification (NCBI taxonomy): domain Eukaryota; kingdom Metazoa; phylum Arthropoda; class Malacostraca; order Decapoda; family Cambaridae; genus Procambarus; species Procambarus clarkii. The sequence goes on from NC_091154.1 coordinate 59,545,574, forward strand.
TCTGGCCGCAACTGTTCTTAACGCTGGAGGCAACTGTACTAAACTCTGGCGGCAACTGTTCTTAACTCTGGCATCCACTGTTCTTAACTCTGGCGGCAACTGTTCTTAACTCCGTCGGCAACTGTTCTTAACTCTGGAATTCACAGTTCTTTACTCTGGCGGCAACTGTTCTTAACTCTCTGGCGGCAACTATTCTTAACTGTGCCATCCACTGTTCTTAACTCTGGCGGCAACTGTTCTTAACTCTGGCGGCCACTGTTCGTAACTCTGGCAGCCACTGTTCCTAACTCTGGCGGCAACTGTTCTTAACTCCGGCAGCCACTGTTCTTTCCTCTGGTGGCCACTATACCTAACTCTAGCAGCCACTGTTCTTAACTCTGGCGACCACTGTTCTTAACTCTGGCAGCCACTGTTCTTAACTCTGGCGGCCACTGTTCCTAACTCTGGCAGCCACTGTTCTTAACTCTGGCGGCCACTGTTCCTAACTCTGGCGGCCACTGTTCTTAACTCTGGCGGCCACTGTTCTTAACTCTGGCGGCCACTGTTCTTAACTCTGGCAGTCACTGTTCTTAACTCTGTTGGACACTGTTCTTAACTCTGGCGGCCAAGTGTTCTTAACTCTGGCAGCTACTGTTCTTAACTCTGGCGGCCACAGTTCTTAACTCTGGCGGAAACTGTTCTTAACTCTGGCAGCCACTGTTCATAACTCTGGCGGCCACTGTTCTTAACTCTGGTGGCCAATGTTCCTAACTCTGGTGGCCACTGTTCTTAACTCTGGCGGCCACTGTTCATAACTCTGGCTGCCACTGTTCTTAACTCTGGCGGCCACTGTTCTTAACTCTGGTGGCCAATGTTCTTAACTCTGGCGTTAACTGTTCTTAACTCTGGCGGCCACTGTTCTTAACTCTGGTGACCACTGTAATTAACTCTGGTGGCCACTGTTCTTAACCTTCTGTTCTTAACTATTGCAGCCATTGTTCTTACCTCTGGCGGCCACTGTTCTTAACTCTGGAGGCACTGTTCTTAACTCAGGCGGGCCACTGTTCTTACCTCTGGCGGCCACTGTTCTTAACTCTGGAGGCCACTGTTCTTAACTCAGGCGGCCACTGTTCTTAACTAATGCGGCCACTGATTTTAACTCTGGCGGAAACTGTTCTTATCTCTGACTTCCGATGTTCTTTCTCTGGTGGCAACTGTTCTTAACCCTCTGTTCCTAACTATTGCGGTCACTGTTTTTTTAACTCGGGCGGCCAACTGTTCTTATCTTTGGCAGTCCACTGTTTCTTAGTTCTGATGGCCACTGTTCTTGACTCTGGCGGCAACTGTTCCTAATTCTGGCGGAAACTGTTTTTGACCCTGGTGGCCAATGTTCTTCACTTTGGCGGCCACTGTTCTTCACATTGGTTACCACTGTTCTTAACTATGGCTGCCACTGTTCTTAACTTTGGCGGCCAATGTTCTTTACTCTGGCCGCCACTGTTCTCATCTCTGGAGGCCGCTGTTCTTAAATCTGGCGGACACTGTTCTTAACTCTGGCGGCCACTGTTCGTAACTCTGGCGGCCACTGTTCTTAACTCGGGCAGCCTCTGTTCTTAAACTATTGTGGTCACTATTCTTAACTCTGGCGGCCACTTTTCTCAACTCTGAAGGCCACTGTTCTTATCTCTGGCGGCCGCTGTTCTGAACTCTGGCGGCCACTGTTCCTAACTATTGCGGCCACTGTTCTCAACTCTGGTAACCCACTGTTCTTAAACTGTGACCATCACTGTTCTTTACTCTGGTGACCACTGTTCTTAATTCTGACAGCCGATGTTCTTAACTCTGACAGCCGAATTTCTTAAACCTGACAGTCACTGTTCTTTACTCTGGTGGAAACTGTTCTTAAGTCTGGTGGCTCCTGTTCTGACCTTTTCTTTACTATTGCATCCATTGTTCTTACCTCTGGCGGCCACTGTTCTTACCTCTGGCGGCCACTGTTCTTAACTCGAGCGGCCACTGTTCTTAACTCAGGCAGCAACTGTCCTTAACTCTGGCGGCCAATGTTCCTAACTCTGGCAGCCACAGTTCTTAACTCTGATGGTAACTGTTCTTAACTCTGGTGGCCATTGTTTTTTAATTCTGGCGGTAACTGTTCTTAACTCTGGCGGCAACTGTTCTTAACTCTGGTGACCACTGTTTCTTAACTCTGGCGGCCACTGTTCTTTATTCTAGTGACCACTGTTCTTAACTCTTGTGGCCAATGTTCTTCTCTTTGCGGCAACTGTTCACAACCTTGGCAGCCACTGTTCTTAACTATTGCGGTCACAATTCTTAAGTCTGGCAGCCACTGTTCTTACCTCTGGTCGGCCAGTGTTCTTTACTCTGACATCCACTGTTCTTTTCTCTGGTGGCAACTGTTCTAACTCTGACGGCCACTGTTCTTTACTCTGGTGGCTACATTTCTTAACTTTGACGGCCACTGTTCTTAAACTCTGGCGGCCACTGTTCTTAACTCTAGCGCCAACTGTTCTTAACTCTGGCGGCCACTGTTCTTAACTCTGGTGGCAACTGTTCTTAAATCTGGTGTCCACTGTTCTTAACTCCAGTGTCCACTGTTCTTACCTATAACGGCCACTGTTCTTAACTATAGCAGTAAATATTCTTAACTCTAGTGGCCGCTGTTCTTAACTCTGGCGGCCACTGTTCTTAACTTTAGAGGCCACTGTTCTTAACTCTGGCGGCCACTGTTCTTAACTATTGCGGCCACTGTTCTTAGATCTGGCGGCCACTGTTCTTAGATCTGGCGGCCACTGTTCTTAGATCTGGCGGCCACTGTTCTTAACTCTGGCGGCCACTGTTCCTAAATCTGGCAACCACTGTTCTTAAATCTGGCAGCCACTGTTCTTACCTCTGGCAGTCACTATTCTTAACTCTGGCGGCCACTGTTCTTAACTCTGGCGGCCACTGTTCTTAACTCTGGTGGCCACTGTTCTTAACTCTGGCGGCCACTGTTCATAACTCTGGTGGCCACTGTTTTTAACTCTGGCGGCCACTGTTTTTAACTCTGGCAGCCACTGTTCTTAACTCTGGCGCCCCACTGTTCCTAACTCTAGCGGCCACTGTTCTTAACTCTGGCAGCCACTGTTCTTAACTCTGGTCGCCACTGTTCTTAACTCTGCCAGCCACTGTTTTTAACTCTGGCAGCCACTGTTCTTAACTCTGGCGTCCACTGTTCCTAACTCTAGCAGCCACTGTTCTTAACTTTGGCAGCCACTGTTCTTAACTTTGGCAGCCACTGTTCTTAACTCTGGTGAACACTGTTCTTAACTCTGGCAGCCACTGTTTTAACTCTGGCAGCCACAGTTCCTAACTATGGCAGCCACTGTTCTTAACTCTGGTGGCCACTGTTCCTAACTCTGGCAGCCACTGTTTTTAACTCTGGCAGCCACTGTTCTTAACTCTGGCGCCCACTGTTCCTAACTCTAGCGGCTACTGTTCTTAACTCTGGCAGCCACTGTTCTTAACTCTGGTGGCCACTGTTCTTAACTCTGGCAGCCACTGTTTTTAACTCTGGCAGCCACTGTTCTTAACTCCGGCAGTCACTGTTCATAACTCTGGCGGCCACTGTTCCTAACTCTGGCAGCCACTGTTCTTAACTTTGGCGGCCACTGTTCTTAACTCTGGCAACCACTGTTCGTAACTCTGGCAGCCACTGTTCTTGACTCTGGCGGTAACTGTTCTTAGCGCTGGGGGCAACTATTCTTAACTCTGGCATCCACTGTTCTTAACTCTGGCGGCAACTGTTCTTAACTCTGGCGGCCACTGTTCGTAACTCTGGCAGCCACTGTTCCTAACTCTGGCGGCAACTGTTCTTAACTCCGGCAGCCACTGTTCTTTCCTCTGGCGGCCACTGTCCCTAACTCTGGTAGCCACTGTTCTTAACTCTGGCGGCAACTGTTCTTAAATCTGGTGGCCACTCTTCTTAACTCTGGCGGCATCTGTTATAAAACTCTGTTGGCAACTGTTCTTAACACTTGCAGCCACTGTTCTTAACTCTGGCGGCCACTGTTCTTAACTATGGCGGCCACTGTTCTTAACTCTGTTGGCCACTGTTCTTAACTCTGACGGCCACTCTTCTTAACTCTGGCGGCAACTGTTCTTAACTCTGGCGGAAACTGTTTTTAACTCTGGTGGCCAATGTTCTTAACTCTGGCAGCCACTGTTCATAACTCTGGCGGCCACTGTTCTTAACTCTGGTGGCCAATGTTCTTAACTCTGGTGGCCACTGTTCTTAACTCTGGCAGCCACTGTTTTAACTCTGTGGCCACTGTTCTTAACTCTGGCAGCCACTGTTTTCAACTCTGGCAGCCACAGTTCTTAACTCTGGCAGCCACTGTTCTTAACTCTGGCGGCCACAGTTCCTAACTCTAGCGGCCACTGTTCTTAACTCTGGCAGCCACTGTTTTAACTCTGTGGCCACTGTTCTTAACTCTGGCAGCCACTGTTTTTAACTCTGGCAGCCACAGTTCTTAACTCTGGCAGCCACTGTTCTTAACTCTGGTGGCCACTGTTCTTAACTCTGGCAGCCACTGTTTTTAACTCTGGCAGCCACTGTTCTTTACTCTGGCGGCCACTGTTCCTAAGTCTAGCGGCCACTGTTCTTAACTCTGGCAGCCACTGTTCTTAACTCTGGTGGACACTGTTCTTAACTCTGGCAGCCACTGTTTTTAACTCTGGCAGCCACTGTTCTTAACTCTGGCAGCCACTGTTCATAACTCTGGCGGCCACTGTTCTTAACTCTGGCGGAAACTGTTCCTAAATCTAGCAGCCACTGTTCATAACTCTGGCAGCCACTGTTCTTAACTCTGGCGGACACTGTTCTTAACTATGGCGTCCACTGTTCTTAACGCTGGCGGCCACTGTTCTTAACTTTGGCGGCCACTGTTCTTAACTCTGGCAGCCACTGTTCGTAACTCTGGCAGCCACTGTTCTTAACTCTGGCGGTATCTGTTCTTAGCGCTGGCGGCAACTATTCTTAACTCTTGCATCCACTGTTCTTAACTCCGGCAGCCACTGTTCTTTCCTCTGGTCGCCACTGTCCCTAACTCTGGTAGCCACTGTTCCTAACTCTGGCGGCAACTGTTCTTAACTCTGGTGGCCACTTTTCTTAACTCTGGCGTCAACTGTTCTTAACTCTGTTGGCAACTGTTCTTAACTTTGGCATCCACTGTTCTTAACTCTGGCAGCCACTGTTTTTAACTCTGGCGGTAACTGCTCTTAGCGCTGGCGGCAACTGTTCTTAACTCTGGCAGCCACTGATCTTAACTCTGGCTGCTGCTGTTCTTAATTCTGGCGGCCACTGTTCTTAACTCTGGCGGCCACTTTTCTTAATTCTGGCGGACACTGTTCTTAAATGTGGCGGTCACTGTTCTTAACTCTGGCGGCCTCTGTTTTTAACTCTGTCAGCAACTGTTCTTAACATTGGCAGCCACTGTTCTTAATCTGGCGGCAACTGTTCTTAACTCTGACAGCCACTGTTCTTAACGCCGGCAGCCACTGTTCTTTACTCTGGCGGCCACTGATCTTAACTCTGGCTGCTACTGTTCTTAATTCTGGCGGCCACTGTTCTTAACTCTGACGGCCACTTTTCTTAACTCTGGCGGACACTGTTCTTAATCTGGCGGTAACTGTTCTTAACTCTGGCGGCCTCTGTTTTTAACTCTGTCAGCAACTGTTCTTAACACTGGCAGCCACTGTTCTTAACTCTGGCAGCCACTTTTCTTAAATCTAGCGCCACTGTTCTTAACTCTGGTGGCAACTGTTCTTAACTCTGGCGGCAACTGTTCATAACTCTGGTGGCAACTGTTCTTAACTCTGGCGGCCACTGTTCTTAACTCCGGCAGCCACTGTTCTTTACTCTGGCGACCACTGTTCTTAACTCTGGCAGCCTCTGTTCTTAACTCTGGTGGCCACTGTTCCTAACTCTGGCAGCCACTGTTCTTAAATCTGGCGGCCATTGTTCTTAACTCTGGCGGCCACTGTTCTTAACTCTGGCAGCTACGGTTCTTAACTCTGGCGGCCACTGTTCTTACGTCTGGCAACCACTGTTCTGAACTCTGATGGCCACTGTTCTTAACTCTGGCGGCCACTGTTCTTAACTATGGCGGCCACTGTTCATAACTCTGGCGGCCACTGTTCTTAACTCTGGCGGCCACTGTTCTTAACTCTGGCTGGAACTGTTTCTTAACTCTGGCGGCCACTGTTCTTAACTCTGGCGGCCACTGTTCTTAACTCTGGCAGCTACGGTTCTTAACTCTGGCGGCCACTGTTCTTACGTCTGGCAACCACTGTTCTGAACTCTGATGGCCACTGTTCTTAACTCTGGCGGCCACTGTTCTTAACTATGGCGGCCACTGTTCATAACTCTGGCGGCCACTGTTCTTAACCTAGCAGGCCACTGTTCTTAACTCGTGCGGCCACTGTTCTTAACTCTGGTGGCCACTGTTTCTTACTCTGGCAGCCACTGTTTTTAACTCTGGCAGCCACTTGTTCTTAACTCTGGCGGCCTACTGTTCTAACTCTAGTGGCCACTGTTCTTAACTCTGGCGCCACTGTTCATACTCTGGTGGCCATGTTTTAACTCTGGCGGCCATTGTTTTTAACTCTGGCAGCACTGTTCTTAACTACTGGCGGCCTCTGTTCCTAACTCTAGCGGCCACTGTTCTTAACTCTGGCAGCCCACTAGGGGGCCACTGTTCTTAAACTCTGGTCGCCACTGTTCTTAACTCTAGCCAGCCACTGTTTTTAACTCTGGCAGCCACTGTTCTTAACTCTGGCGTCACCTGTTCCTACCTCTAGCGGCCACTGTTTCTTAACTCTGGCAGCCACTGTTCTTAACTCTGGTGGCCACTGTTCTTAACTCTGGCAGCCCACTTGTTTTTAACACTCTGGCAGCGACAGTTCTTAACTAGGGCAGCCACTGTTCTTAACTCATGGTGGCCACTGTTCCTAACTCTGGGGCCCCAGCCACTTGTTTTTAACTCTGGCAGCCACTGTTCTTAACTCTGGCGCCACTGTTCCTAAATCTAGCGGCCACTGTTCTTAACTCTGCAGCCACTTTCTTAACATCTGGTGGCCACTGTTCTTAACCTGGGCAGCCACTGTTTTTAACTCTGGGCAGCCACTGTTCTTAAATCTGGCGCCTCTGGCGACCCACTCGTTCCCTAACTCTAGCGGCCACTGTTCTTATAACTCTGGCAGCCACTTTTCTTAACTCTGGTGGCCACTGTTCTTAACTCTGCAGCCACTGTTCTTAACTCTGCGGTCACGTCTTAACTATGGCGTCCACATGTTTCTTAACTCTAGGCGGCCACTGTTCTTAACTCTTGGCAGCCACTGTTCTTAACTTTGGCTGGCCACTGTTCTTAACTCTGGCGGCCACTGTTCCTAACTCTGGCGGCCACTGTTCTTAACTCTGGCGGCCACTGTTCCTAACTCTGGCGGCCACTGTTCTTAACTCTGGCGGCCACTGTTCTTAACTCTGGCGGCCACTGTTCTTAACTCTGGCAGTCACTGTTCTTAACTCTGTTGGACACTGTTCTTAACTCTGGCGGCCACTGTTCTTAACTCTGGCAGCTACTGTTCTTAACTCTGGCGGCCACAGTTCTTAACTCTGGCGGAAACTGTTCTTAACTCTGGCAGCCACTGTTCATAACTCTGGCGGCCACTGTTCTTAACTCTGGTGGCCAATGTTCCTAACTCTGGTGGCCACTGTTCTTAACTCTGGCGGCCACTGTTCATAACTCTGGCTGCCACTGTTCTTAACTCTGGCGGCCACTGTTCTTAACTCTGGTGGCCAATGTTCTTAACTCTGGCGGTAACTGTTCTTAACTCTGGCGGCCACTGTTCTTAACTCTGGTGACAACTTTTCTTAGCTCTGTTTGCAACTGTTCTTAACTTTGGCACCACTGTTCTTAACTCTGGCAGCCACTGTTTTTAACTCTGGCGGTAACTGCTCTTAGCGCTGGCGCAACTGTTCTTAACTCTGGCAGCCACTGATCTTAACTCTGGCTGCTACTGTTCTTAATTCTGGCGGCCACTGTTCTTAACTCTGGCGGCCACTTTTCTTAACTCTGGCGGACACTGTTCTTAAATCTGGCGGTCACTGTTCTTAACTCTGGCGGCCTCTGTTTTTAACTCTGTCAGCAACTGTTCTTAACATTGGCAGCCACTGTTCTTAATCTGGCGGCAACTGTTCTTAACTCTGGCAGCCACTGTTCTTAACGCGGCAGCCACTGTTCTTTACTCTGGCGGCCACTGATCTTAACTCTGGCTGCTACTGTTCTTAATTCTGGCGGCCACTGTTCTTAACTCTGCCGGCCAGCTAATTGGGTTCTTAACTCTGGCGGACACTGTTCTTAACTCTGGCGGCCTCTGTTTTTAACTCTGTCAGCAACTGTTCTTAACACTGGCAGCCACTGTTCTTAACTCTGGCGGCAACTGTTCTTAACTCTGGCAGCCACTTTTCTTAAATCTAGCACCACTGTTCTTAACTCTGGTGGCAACTGTTCTTAACTTTGGCGGCAACTGTTCATAACTCTGGCGGCCACTGTTCTTAACTCCGGCAGCCGCTGTTCTTTACTCTGGCGACCACTGTTCTTAACTCTGGCAGCCTCTGTTCTTAACTCTGGTGGCCACTGTTCCTAACTCTGGCAGCCACTGTTCTTAAATCTGGCGGCCATTGTTCTTAACTCTGGCGGCCACTGTTCTTAACTCTGGCAGCTACGGTTCTTAACTCTGGCGGCCACTGTTCTTACCTCTGGCAGCCACTGTTCTGAACTCTGATGGCCACTGTTCTTAACTCTGGCGGCCACTGTTCTTAACTATGGCGGCCACTGTTCTTAACTCTGGCGGCCACTGTTCTTAACTCTGGCAGCCACTGTTCTTAACTCTGGCGGCCACTGTTCTTAACTCTGGCGGCCACTGTTCTTAACTCTGGCGGCCACTGTTCTTAACTCTGGCGGCCACTGTTCTTAACTCTGGCAGTCACTGTTCTTAACTCTGTTGGCCATTGTTCTTAACTCTGGCGGCCACTGTTCTTAACTCTGGCAGCTACGGTTCTTAACTCTGGCGGCCACTGTTCTTAACTCTGGCGGAAACTGTTCTTAACTATGGCAGCCACTGTTCATAACTCTGGCGGCCACTGTTCTTAACTCTGGTGGCCACTGTTCTTAACTCTGGCAGCCACTGTTCTTAACTCTGGTGGCCACTGTTGTTAACTCTGGCGGCCACTGTTCTTAACTATGGCGGCCACTGTTCTTAACGCTGGCGGCCACTGTTCTTAACTCTGGCTGCCACTGTTCTTAACTCTGGCAGTCACTGTTCTTAAATCTGTTGGCCACGGTTCTTAACTCTGGGGGCCACTGTTCTTAACTCTGTTGGTTACTGTTCTTAACTCTGTTGGTTACTTTTTTAACTCTGGCGGCCACTGTTCTTAACTCTGGCGGCAACTATTCTTAACTCTGGCAGCCATTGTTCTTAACTCTGGCCGCCACTGTTCTTAACTCTGGCGGCAACTGTTCTAAACTCTGGCGGCAACTGTTCTTAACTCTGGCATCCACTGTTCTTAACTCTGGCGGCAACTGTTCTTAACTCCGTCGTCAACTGTTCTTAACTCTGGCATTCACAGTTCTTTACTCTGGCGGAAACTGTTCTTAACTCTCTGGCGGCAACTATTCTTAACTGTGCCATCCACTGTTCTTAACTCTGGCGGCAACTGTTCTTAACTCTGGCGGCCACTGTTCGTAACTCTGGCAGCCACTGTTCCTAACTCTGGCGGCAACTGTTCTTAACTCCGGCAGCCACTGTTCTTTCCTCTGGTGGCCACTATACTTAACTCTAGCAGCCACTGTTCTTAACTCTGGCGACCAATGTTCTTAACTCTGGCAGCCACTTTTCTTAACTCTGGCGGCCACTGTTCCTAACTCTGGCAGCAACTGTTCTTAACTCTGGCGCCCACTGTTCCTAACTCTGGAGGCCACTGTTCTTAACTCCGGCGGCCACTGTTCCCAACTCTGGCGGCCACTGTTCTTAACTCTGGCAGTCACTGTTCTTAACTCTGTTGGACACTGTTCTTAACTCTGGCGGCCACTGTTCTTAACTCTGGCAGCTACTGTTCTTAACTCTGGCGGCCACAGTTCTTAACTCTGGCGGAAACTGTTCTTAACTCTGGCAGCCACTGTTCATAACTCTGGCGGCCACTGTTCTTAACTCTGGTGGCCAATGTTCCTAAATCTGGTGGCCACTGTTCTTAACTCTGGCGGCCACTGTTCATAACTCTGGCTGCCACTGTTCTTAGCTCTGGCGGCCACTGTTCTTAACTCTGGTGGCCAATGTTCTTAACTCTGGCGGTAACTGTTCTTAACTCTGGCGGCCACTGTTCTTAACTCTGGTGACCACTGTAATTAACTCTGGTGGCCACTGTTCTTAACCTTCTGTTCTTAACTATTGCAGCCACTGTTCTTACCTCTGGCGGCCACTGTTCTTAACTCTGGAGGCCACTGTTCTTAACTCAGGCGGCCACTGTTCTTACCTCTGGCGGCCACTGTTCTTAACTCTGGAGGCCACTGTTCTTAACTCAGGCGGCCACTGTTCTTAACTAATGCGGCCACTGATTTTAACTCTGGCGGAAACTGTTCTTATCTCTGACTTCCGATGTTCTTTTCTCTGGTGGCAACTGTTCTTAACCCTCTGTTCCTAACTATTGCGGTCACTGTTTTTAACTCGGGCGGCCACTGTTCTTATCTTTGGCAGTCACTGTTCTTAGTTCTGATGGCCACTGTTCTTGACTCTGGCGGCAACTGTTCCTAATTCTGGCGGAAACTGTTTTTGACCCTGGTGGCCAATGTTCTTCACTTTGGCGGCCACTGTTCTTCACATTGGTTACCACTGTTCTTAACTATGGCGGCCACTGTTCTTAACTTTGGCGGCCAATGTTCTTTACTCTGGCCGCCACTGTTCTCATCTCTGGAGGCCGCTGTTCTTAAATCTGGCGGACACTGTTCTTAACTCTGGCGGCCACTGTTCGTAACTCTGGCGGCCACTGTTCTTAACTCGGGCAGCCTCTGTTCTTAACTATTGTGGTCACTATTCTTAACTCTGGCGGCCACTTTTCTCAACTCTGAAGGCCACTGTTCTTATCTCTGGCGGCCGCTGTTCTGAACTCTGGCGGCCACTGTTCCTAACTATTGCGGCCACTGTTCTCAACTCTGGTAACCCACTGTTCTTAACTGTGACCATCACTGTTCTTTACTCTGGTGACCACTGTTCTTAATTCTGACAGCCGATGTTCTTAACTCTGACAGCCGAATTTCTTAAACCTGACAGTCACTGTTCTTTACTCTGGTGGAAACTGTTCTTAAGTCTGGTGGCTCCTGTTCTGACCTTCTTTTCTTTACTATTGCATCCATTGTTCTTACCTCTGGCGGCCACTGTTCTTACCTCTGGCGGCCACTGTTCTTAACTCGAGCGGCCACTGTTCTTAACTCAGGCGGCAACTGTCCTTAACTCTGGCGGCCAATGTTCCTAACTCTGGCGGCAACTGTTGTTCAATCTGGCGCCACTGTTCTTAACTCTGGCAGCCACTGTTGTTAACTATGACAGCCACTGTTCTTTACTCTGAAGGCAATTGTTCTTAACCTAGGCGGTTCTGTTCTTAACTCTGACGGCCATTGTTCTTAACTTTGGCCGCCACTGTTCTTAACTCTGGCAGCCACAGTTCTTAACTCTGATGGTAACTGTTCTTAACTCTGGTGGCCATTGTTTTTAATTCTGGCGGTAACTGTTCTTAACTCTGGCGGCAACTGTTCTTAACTCTGGTGACCACTGTTCTTAACTCTGGCGGCCACTGTTCTTTATTCTAGTGACCACTGTTCTTAACTCTTGTGGCCAATGTTCTTCTCTTTGCGGCAACTGTTCACAACCTTGGCAGCCACTGTTCTTAACTATTGCGGTCACAATTCTTAAGTCTGGCAGCCACTGTTCTTACCTCTGGCGGCCACTGTTCTTTACTCTGACATCCACTGTTCTTTTCTCTGGTGGCAACTGTTCTTAACTCTGACGGCCACTGTTCTTAACTCTGGTGGCTACATTTCTTAACTTTGACGGCCACTGTTCTTAACTCTGGCGGCCACTGTTCTTAACTCTAGCGCCAACTGTTCTTAACTCTGGCGGCCACTGTTCTTAACTCTGGTGGCAACTGTTCTTAAATCTGGTGTCCACTGTTCTTAACTCCAGTGTCCACTGTTCTTACCTATAACGGCCACTGTTCTTAACTATAGCAGTAAATATTCTTAACTCTAGTGGCCGCTGTTCTTAACTCTGGCGGCCACTGTTCTTAACTTTAGAGGCCACTGTTCTTAACTCTGGCGGCCACTGTTCTTAACTATTGCGGCCACTGTTCTTAGATCTGGCGGCCACTGTTCTTAGATCTGGCGGCCACTGTTCTTAGATCTGGCGGCCACTGTTCTTAGATCTGGCGGCCACTGTTCTTAACTTTGGCGGCCACTGTTCTTAAGTCTGGCGGCCACTGTTCCTTACTCTGGCGGCCACTGTTCTTAACTCTGACCGAAAATGTTCTTTACTCTTGTGACCACTATTCTTAACTCTGACAGCCGATGTTCTTTTCTCTGGTGGCAACTGTTCTTAACCCTGTGATCTTATCTCTGGTGGCCACTGTTCTTAACTCTGGTGGCCACTATTCTTAATTCTGGTGACCACTGTTCTTAACTCTGGCGGCAACTTTTCTTAACTCTGGTGACCACTGTTCTTAACTCTGGCGGCCACTGTTCTTTACTCTGGTGACCACTGTTCTTAACTCTAACAGCCTGTTTTCTTTATTCTAGTGGCAACTGTTCTTAACCTTGGCGGCCAATGTTCTTAATTCTTGCGGCAACTGTTCTTAACTCTGGTGGCCAATGTTCTTCACTTTGCGGCAACTGTTCTTCACTCTGGCGACCACTGTTCTTAATTCTGACAGCAACTGTTTTTACTCTTTTGGCAACTGTTCTTAACTATTGCGGCCACTATTCTTAAGTCTGGCAGCCACCGTTCTTAATTCTAATGCCCATTGTTCTTAAATCCGGCGGCCACTGTTCTTAACTCGAGCGGCCACTGTTCTTAACTCTGGAGGCCACTGTTCTTAAGTCTGGCGGCCATTGTTCGTAACTCTAGCGGCCACTCTTCTTAACTCTGGCGGCCACTGTTCTTAACTCGAGCGGCCACTGTTCTTAACTCATGCCGGTCGAGGGGAGCCGGTCGGCCGAGTGGACAGCACGCTGGACTTGTGATCCTGTGGTCCTGGGTTCGATCCTAGGCGCTGGCGAGAAACAATGGGCAGAGTTTCTTTCACCCTATGCCCCTGTTACCTAGCAGAAAAATAGGTACCTGGGTGTTAGTCAGCTGTCACGAGCTGCTTCCTGGGGGTGGAGGCCTGGTCGAGGACCGGGCCGCGGGGACACTAAAAAGCCCCGAAATCATCTCAAGATTACCTCAAGAAGAGATGTGGCAACTGTTCCTAAATCTGGTGATCATTGTTCCTTACTCTGGTGACTACTGTTCTTAACTCTGACACCCGATGCTCTTAACTCTGACAGCCACTGTTCTTTACTCTGGTGGAAACTGTTCTTAACTCTGGTGGCCACTGTTCTTAACCTTCAGTTCTTAACTATTGCAGCCACTGTTCTTACCTCTGGTGGCCACTGTTCTTAACTCTGGCGGCCGCTGTTTTTCACTCTGGCGGCCACTGTTCTTAAATATGGCAGCCACTGTTCTTAACTCTGGTGGCCACTGTTCTTTACTCTGCTGGCAACTTTTCTTAACCTTGGCGGTTCTGTTCTTAACTCTGACGGCCACTATTCTTAACTCTGGCGGCCACTGTTCTTAACTTTGGCGGCCACTGTTCTTAACTTTGGCGGCCACTGTTCTTAAATCTGGCGGCAACTGTTCTTAACTCTGGCGGCCACTGTTCTTAACTCTGGTGGCAACTGTTCTTAAATCTGGTGATCAATGTTCTTAACTGTAGTGGCCACTGTTCTTAACTATGGCGGCCACTGTTCTTAACTATGGCGGCCAGTGTTCTTAACTATGGCAGTAACTATTCTTAACTCTTTTGGCCACTGTTCATAACCTTGGCGGTTCTGTTCTGAACTATTGCGGCCACAGTTATTAACTCTGGCCGCCACTGTTCTTAACTCTGGCGGCCACTGTTCTTAACTCGTGCGGCCACTGTTCTTAACTCTGACGGCTACTGTTCTTAACACTGGCGGCCCACTGTTCTTAACTCTGGCTGCCACTGTTCTTCACTCTGGTGGCCACTGTTCTTCACTCTGGCGGCCACTGTTCTTAACTCTGGCTGCCACTGTTCTTCACTCTGGCGGCCACTGTTCTTAACTCTGGCGGCCACTGTTCTTAACTCTGGCGGCTACTGTTCTTAACTATTGCGGCCACTGTTCTTAATTCTGGCGGCCACTGTTCTTAATTCTGGCGGCCACTGTTCTTAATTCTGGCGGCCACTGTTCTTAACGTTAGCAGCAACTGTTCTTAACTTTGGCGGTTAATGTTCTTAACTCTGGCGGCCACTGTTCTTAACTATTGAGGCCACTGTTCTTAACTCTAGCGGCCACTGTTCTTAACTCTGATGGCCACTCTTGTTAACTCTAGCGGCACTGTTCTTAACTCTTGCGGCCAATATTCTTAACTATTTCAGCCAATGTCCTTACCCTTGGTGGCCACTGTTCTTAACTGTGGTGGCCACTGTTCCTCACTCTGACGGCCACTGTTCTAAATATGGCAACCACTGTTCTTAACTCTGACAGCCACTGTTCTTTACACTGCTGGCAACTGTTCTTAACCTTGGCGGTTCTGTTCTTAACTATGGTGGCCACTGTTCTTAACTTTGGCTGCCACTGTTCTTAACTCTGGCGGCCACTCTTCTAGCGGTAATTGTTCTTAACTCTGGCGGCAATTATTCTTAACTTTGGCGGCCACTGTTCTTAAATCTAGCGGCCACTGTTCTTAACTAATTCGGCCACTTTTTTAACTCTGGCGCAAACTGTTCTTAACTCTGACCGCCAATGTTTTTTACTCTGGTGACCACTGTTCTTTTCTCTGACAGCCGATGTTCTTTTCTCTGGTGGCAACTGTTCTTAACTATTGCGGCCACTTTCTTAGCTCTGGCGAACACTGTTCTTATCTCTGGCGGTCACTGTTCTAAATGCTGTTGGCCACTGCTCTTGGCTCTGGTGGCAACTGTTCTTAATTCTGGCGGAAACTGTTCTTGTCCTGGTGGCCAATGTTCTTCACTCTAGCGGCCACTGTTCTTCACATTGGTTGCCACTGTTCTTAACTCTGGCGGCCACTGTTCTGAATTTATGGAGGCCACTGATCCTAACTTTGGCTGCCACTGTTTTTAACTCTGGTGGCCATAGTTCTTTACTCTGCCAGCCACTGCTCTTAACTCTGGCGGCCACTGCTCTTAACTCAGGCAGCCACTGTTCTTAACTCTGGCGGCCGCGGTTCTTAACTCTAGCGGACTCTGTTCTTAACTCTGGCGGACACCGTTCATAACTCTGGCGGCCACTGTTCTTAACTATGGCGGCTACTGTTCTTAACTATTGCGGCCACTGTTCTTAACGTTAGCAGCAACTGTTCCAATTTTTGGCAGTTAATGTTCTTAACTCTGGCGGTTAATGTTCTTAACTCTGGCGGCCACTGTTCTTAACTCTGGCGGCCACTGTTCTTAACTCGTGCGGCCTCTGTTCTTTACTCTGGCGACCACTGTTCTTAACTCTGGCGGCCACTGTTCTTAACTTTGGCTGACACTGTTCTTATCTTTGGCGGCCACTGTTCTTAACTTTGGCAGACACTGTTCTTAACTATTGTGACCACTGTTCTTAACTCTGGCGACCACTGTTCTTAACTCTGGCGGCCACTGTTCTTAACTTTGGCTGACACTGTTCTTATCTTTGGCGGCCACTGTTCTTAACTTTGGCAGACACTGTTCTTAACTATTGTGACCACTGTTCTTAACTCTGGCGGCCACTGTTCTTAACTCCGGCAGCCACTGTTTTTAACTCTGGCAGCCACTGTTCTTAACTCTGGCGCCCACTGTTCCTAACTCTAGCGGCCACTGTTCTTAACTCTGGCAGCCACTGTTCTTAACTCTGGTGGCCACTGTTCTTAACTCTGGCAGCCACTGTTTTTAACTCTGGTAGCCACAATTCTTAACATTGGGAGCCACTGTTCTTAACTCTGGTGGCCACTGTTCCTAACTCTGGCAGCCAATGTTTTTAACTCTGGCAGCCACTGTTCTTAACTCTGGCGCCGACTGTTCCTAACTCTAGCGGCCACTGTTCCTAACTCTGGCAGCCACTGTTCTTAACTCTGGTGGCCACTGTTCTTAACTCTGGCAGCCACTGTTTTTAACTCTGGCAGCCACTGTTCTTAACTCTGGCAGCCACTGTTCTTAACTCTGGCGGCCGCTGTTCTTAACTCTGGCGGAAACTGTTCCTAAATCTAGCAGTCACTGTTCATAACTCTGGCGGCCACTGTTCTTACCTCTGGCAGCCACTGTTCTTAACTCTGGCGGCCACTGTTCTTAACTATGGCGGCCACTGTTCTTAACGCTGGCGGCCACTGTTCTTAACGCTAGCGGCCACTGTTCTTTTCTCTGGCAGCCACTGTTCGTAACTCTGGCAGCCACTGTTCTTAACTCTTGCGGTAACTGTTCTTAGCGATGGCGGCAACTATTCTTAACTCTGGCATCCACTGTTCTTTACTCTGGCGGCAACTGTTCTTAACTCTGGCGGCCACTGTTCATAACTCTGGCAGCCACTGTTCCTAACTCTGGCGGCAACTGTTCTTAACTCCGGCAGCCACTGTTCTTTCCTCTGGCGGCCACTGTCCCTAACTCTGGTAGCCACTGTTCTTAACTCTGGCGGCAACTGTTCTTAACTCTGGTGGCCACTCTTCTTAACTCTGGCGGCAACTGTTATTAACTCTGTTGGCAACTGTTCTTAACTCTGGCATCCACTGTTCTTAACTCTGGCAGCCACTGTTTTTAACTCTAGCGGTAACTGCTTTTAGCGCTGGTGGCCACTGTTCTTAACACTTGCAGCCACTGTTCTTAACTCTGGCGGCCACTGTTCTTAACGCTGGCGGCCACTGTTCTTAACTATGGCGGCCACTGTTCTTAAAGCTGGCGGCCACTGTTCTTAACTATGGCGGCCACTGTTCTTAACGCTGGCGGCCACTGTTCTTAACTATGGCGGCCAATGCTCTTAACTCTGGCGGCCACTGTTCTTACCTCTGGCGGCCACTGTTCTTAACTCTGGCGGCCACTGTTCTAAACTCTGGCAGTCACTGTTCTTAACTCTGTTGGCCACTGTTCTTAACTCTGGCGGCCACTCTTCTTAACTCAGGCGGCAACTATTCTTAACTCTGGCGGAAACTGTTTTTAACTCTGGCAGCCACTGTTCATAACTCTGGCGGCCACTGTTCTTAACTCTGGTGGCCAATGTTCTTAACTCTGGTGGCCACTGTTCTTAACTCTGGCAGCCACTGTTTTTAACTCTGGCAGCCACTGTTCTTAACTCTGGCGGCCACTGTTCCTAACTCTAGCGGCCACTGTTCTTAACTCTGGCAGCCACTGTTTTAACTCTGGTGGCCACTGTTCTTAACTCTGGCAGCCACTGTTTTTAACTCTGGCAGCCACAGTTCTTAACTCTGGCAGCCACTGTTCTTAATTCTGGTGGCCACTGTTCTTAACTCTGGCAGCCACTGTTTTTAACTCTGGCAGCCACTGTTCTTAACGCTGGCGGCCACTGTTCCTAAGTCTAGCGGCCACTGTTCTTAACTCTGGCAGCTACTGTTCTTAACCCTGGTGGACACTGTTCTTAACTCTTGTGGCCACTGTTCTTAACTCTGGCAGCCACTGTTCTTAACTCTGGCGGCCACTGTTCTTAACTATGGCGGCCACTATTCTTAACGCTGGTGGCCACTGTTCTTAACTTTGGCGGCCACTGTTCTTAACTCTGGCAGCCACTGTTCGTAACTTTGGCAGCCACTGTTCTTAACTCTGGCGGTAACTGTTCTTAGCACTGGCGGCAACTATTCTTAACTCTGGCATCCACTGTTTTTAACTCTGGCGGCAACTGTTCTTAACTCTGGCGGCCACTGTTCGTAACTCTGGCAGCCACTGTTCCTAACTCTGGCGGCAACTGTTCTTAACTGCGGCAGCCACTGTTCTTTCCTCTGGCGTCCACTGACCCTAACTCTGGTAGCCACTGTTCTTAACTCTGGCGGCAACTGTTCTTAACTCTGGTGGCCACTCTTCTTAACTTTGGCGGCAACTGTTCTTAACTCTGGTGGCAACTCTTCTTAACTCTGGCATCAACTGTTCTTAACTCTGGCAGCCACTGTTTTTAACTCTGGCGGTAACTGCTCTTAGCGCTGGCGGCAACTGTTCTTAACTCTGGCAGCCACTGATCTTAACTCTGGCTGCTACTGTTCTTAACTCTGTTGGCCACTGTTCTTAACTCTGGCGGCCACTTTTCTTAACTCTGGCGGACACTGTTCTTAAATCTGGCGGTCACTGTTCTTAACTCTGGCGGCCACTGTTCTTAACTCTAGGGCAACTTTTCTTAACTCTGGCTTTCACAGATTTTAACTCTGGCGACAACTGTTCTTAACTCTGGCGGCAACTATTCTTAACTCTTCCATCCACTGTTCTTAACTCTGGCGGACACTGTTCTTAACTCCGGCAGCCACTGTTCTTTCCTCTGGTGGCCACTGTACTTAACTCTGGCAGGCACTGTTCTTAACTCTGGCGGCAACTGTTCTTAACTCTTGTGGCAACTGTTCCTAACTCTGGCAGCCACTGTTCTTAACTCTGGCACCCACTGTTCTTAACTCTGGAGGTAATTGTTCTTAGCGCTGGCGGCAACTAATCTTAACTCTGGCATCCACTGTTTTTAACTCTAGCGGCAACTGTTCTTAACTCCGGCAGCCACTGTTCTTTCCTCTGGCGGCCACTGTCCTTAACTCTGGCAGCCACTGTTCTTAACTCTGGCGGCAACTGTTCTTAACTCTGGTGGCCACTGTTCTTAAATCTAGCGGCAACTGTTTTTAACTCTGGTGGCAAATGTTCTTAACTCTGGCATCGACTGTTCTTAACTCTGGCAGCCACTGTTTTTAACTATGGCGGTAACTGTTCTTAGCGCTGGCAGACCCTGTTCTGAAGTCTGGCAGCCACTGATCTTAACTCTGGCTGCTACTGTTCTTAACTCTGGCGACCACCGTTCTAAACTCTGGCAGTCACTGTTCTTAACTCTGTTGGCCACTGTTCTTAACACTGGCGGCCACTCTTCATAACACTGGCGGCAACTGTTCTTAACTCTGGCGGAAACTGTTTTTAACTCTGGCAGCCACTGTTCATAACTCTGGCGGCCACTGTTCTTAACTCTGGTGGCCAATGTTCTTAACTCTGGTGGCCACTGTTCTTAACTCTGGCAGCCACTGTTTTTAACTCTGGCAGCCACTGTTCTTAACTCTGGCAGCCACTGTTGTTAACCCTGGTGGACACTGTTCTTAACTCTTGTGGCCACTGTTCTTAACTCTGGCAGCCACTGTTCTTAACTCTGGCGGCCACTGTTCTTAACTCTGGCGGAAACTGGTTCTAAATCTAGCAGCCACTGTTCATAACTCTGGCGGCCACTGTTCTTAACTCTGGCAGCCACTGTTCTTAACTCTGGCGGCCACTGTTCTTAACTATGGCGGCCACTGTTCTTAACGCTGGTGGCCACTGTTCTTAACTTTGGCGGCCACTGTTCTTAACTCTGGCAGCCACTGTTCGTAACTCTGGCAGCCACTGTTCTTAACTCTGGCGGTAACTGTTCTTAGCACTGGCGGCAACTATTCTTAACTCTGGCATCCACTGTTCTTAACTCTGGCGGCAACTGTTCTTAACTCTGGCGGCCACTGTTCGTAACTCTGGCAGCCACTGTTCCTAACTCTGGCGGCAACTGTTCTTAACTGCGGCAGCCACTGTTCTTTCCTCTGGCGTCCACTGACCCTAACTCTGGTAGCCACTGTTCTTAACTCTGGCGGCAACTGTTCTTAACTCTGGTGGCCACTCTTCTTAACTTTGGCGGCAACTGTTCTTAACTCTGGTGGCAACTCTTCTTAACTCTGGCATCAACTGTTCTTAACTCTGTCAGCCACTGTTTTTAACTCTGGCGGTAACTGCTCTTAGCGCTGGCGGCAACTGTTCTTAACTCTGGCAGCCACTGATCTTAACTCTGGCTGCTACTGTTCTTAACTCTGTTGGCCACTGTTCTTAAATCTGGCGGTCACTGTTCTTAACTCTGGCGTCCACTGTTCTTAACTCTAGGGCAACTTTTCTTAACTCTGGCTTTCACAGATTTTAACTCTGGCGACAACTGTTCTTAACTCTAACGGCAACTATTCTTAACTCTTCCATCCACAGTTCTTAACTCTGGCGGACACTGTTCTTAACTCTGGCGGCAACTGTTCTTAACTCTTGTGGCAACTGTTCCTAACTCTGGCATCCACTGTTCTTAACTCTGGCACCCACTGTTCTTAACTCTGGAGGTAACTGTTCTTAGCGCTGGCGGCAACTAATCTTAACTCTGGCATCCACTGTTTTTAACTCTAGCGGCAACTGTTCTTAACTCCGGCAGCCACTGTTCTTTCCTCTGGCGGCCACTGTCCTTAACTCTGGCAGCCACTGTTCTTAACTCTGGCGGCAACTGTTCTTAACTCTGGTGGCCACTGTTCTTAAATCTGGAGGCAACTGTTTTTAACTCTGGTGGCAAATGTTCTTAACTCTGGCATCCACTGTTCTTAACTCTGGCAGCCACTGTTTTTAACTATGGCGGTAACTGTTCTTAGCGCTGGCAGACCCTGTTCTGAAGTCTGGCAGCCACTGATCTTAACTCTGGCTGCTACTGTTCTTAACTCTGGCGACCACTGTTCTTAACTCTGGCGGCCACTGTTCTTAACTCTGGCACCCACTGTTCTTAACTCTGGCGGCCACTGTTCTTAACTCTGTTGGTTACTGTTCTTAACTCTGGCGGCCACTGTTCTTAACTCTGGCGGTACTATTCTTAACTCTGGCAGTCATTGTTCTTAACTCTGACGGCCACTGTTCTTAACTCTGGCGGCAACTGTTCTTAACTCTGGCATCCACTGTTCTTAACTCTGGCGGCAACTGTTCTTAACGCTGGCATCCACTGTTCTTAACTCTGGCGGCAACTGTTCTTAACTCCGCCGGCAACTGTTCTTAACTCTGGCATTCACAGTTCTTTCTTTGGCGGCAACTGTTCTTAACTCTGGCAGCAACTATTCTTAACTGTGCTATCCACTGAACTTAACTCTGGCGGCAACTGTTCTTAACTCTGGCGGCCACTGTTCTTAACTCTGGCAGCCACTGTTCCTAACTCTGGCGGCAACAGCTCTTAACACCGG
This sequence comes from Procambarus clarkii, assembly GCF_040958095.1. NCBI lineage: Eukaryota > Metazoa > Arthropoda > Malacostraca > Decapoda > Cambaridae > Procambarus > Procambarus clarkii. The sequence goes on from NC_091154.1 coordinate 59,567,096, forward strand.
CAGCCACTGTTCTTTCTTCTGGCGGTCATTGTCCTTAACTCTGGCAGGCACTGTTCTTAACTCTGGCGGCAACTGTTCTTAACTCTGGGGGATACTCTTCTTAACTCTGGCGGCAACTGTTCTTAACTCTGGCGGCAACTATTTTTAACTCTGGCATCCACTGTTCTTAACTCTGGGGGCCACTGTTCGTAACTCTGACAGCCACTGTTCCTAACTCTGGCGGCAACTGTTCTTAACTCCGGCAGCCACTGTTCTTTCCTCTGGCGGCCACTGTCCCTAACTCTGGTAGCCACTGTACTTAACTCTGGCGGCAACTGTTCTTAACTCTGGTGGCCACTCTTCTTAACTCTGGCGGCAACTGTTCTTAACTCTGTTGGCAACTCTTCTTACCTCTGGCATCAACTGTTCTTAACTCTGGCAGCCACTGTTTTTAACTCTGGCGGTAACTGCTCTTTGCGCTGGCGTCAACTGTTCTTAACTCTGGCAGCCACTGATCTTAACTCTGGCTGCTACTGTTCTTAACTCCGGCAGATACTGTTCTTTACTCTGGCTGCCACGGTTCTTAACTCTAGTAGCCAATGTTCTTAACTCTGGCAGCCACTGATCTTAACTCTGGCTGCTACTGTTCTTAACTCCGGCAGCCACTGTTCTTTACTCTGGTGGCCACTGTTCTTAACTCTGGCGGCAACTGCTCATAACTCTGGCGGCAACTGTTCTTAACTCTGGCGGCCACTGTTCTTAACTCCGGCAGCCACTGTTCTTTACTCGGGCGACCACTGTTCTTAACTCTGGCAGCCACTGTTCTTAACTCTGGCGACCACTGTTCTTAACTCTGGCAGCCACTGTTCTTAACTCTGGCAGCCATTGTTTTTAATTCTGGCGGGCACTGTTCATACCTCTGGCAGCCACTGTTCTTAACTCGGGTGGCCACTGTTCTTAACTCTGGCAGCCACTGTTTTTAACTCTGGCAGCCACTTTTCTTAACTCTGGCGGCCACTGTTCCTAATTCTAGCGGTTACTGTTCTTAACTCTTGCAGCCACTGTTCTTAACTCTGGCGGCCACTGTTCTTAACTATGGCGGCCACTGTTCTTAACGCTGGCGGCCACTGTTCCTAACTCTGTTGGTTTCTGTTCTTAACTCTGGAGGCCACTGTTCTTAACTCTGGCGGCAACTGTTCTTAACTCTGGCATCCACTGTTCCTAATTCTGCCGGCAACTGTTCTTAACGCTGGCGGCAACTGTTCTTAACTCTGGCATCCACTGTTCTTAACTCTGGCGGCAACTGTTCTTAACTCTGTTGGCAACTGTTCTTAACTCTGGTGGTAACTGCTCTTAGCGCTGGCGGACACTGTTCTTAACTCTGGCAGCCACTGATTTTAACTCTGGCGGCCACTGTTCCTAACTCTGTTGGTTTCTGTTCTTAACTCTGGAGGCCACTGTTCTTAACTCTGGCGGCAACTGTTCTCAACTCTGGCATCCACTGTTCCTAATTCTGGCGGCAACTGTTCAAAACTCTGGCGGCAACTGTTCTAAACTCTGGCATCCACTGTTCTTAACTCTGGCGGCAACTGTTCTTAACTCCGACGGCAACTGTTTTTAACTCTGGCATTCACAGTTCTTTACTCTGGCGGCAACTGTTCTTAACTCTGGCGGCAACTATTCTTACCTGTGCCATCCACTGTTCTTAACTCTGGCGGCAACTGTTCTTAACTCTGGCGGCCACTGTTCGTAACTCTGGCAGCCACTGTTCCTAACTCTGGCGGCTACTGTTCTTAACTCCGGCAGCCACTGTTCTTTCCTCTGGCGGTCACTGTACTTAACTCTGGCAGGCACTGTTCTTAACTCTGGCGGCAACTGTTCTTAACTCTGGTGGCAACTGTTCTTAACTCTTTCAGCCACTGTTCGTATCTCTGGCGGCCACTGTTCCTAACTCTGACGGCAACTGTTCTTAACTCCGGCAGCCACTGTTCTTTCCTCTGGCGGTCACTGTCCTTAACTCTGGCAGGCACTGTTCTTAACTCTGGCGGCAACTGTTCTTAACTCTGGAGGATACTCTTCTTAACTCTGGCGGCAACTGTTCTTAACTCTGTTGGCAACTGTTCTTAACTCTGGCGGTAACTGCTCTTAGCGCTGGCGGACACTGTTCTTAACTCTGGCAGCCACTGATTTTAACTCTGGCTGCTACTGTTCTTACCTCTGGCGGCCACTGTTCTTAACTCTGGCGGCCACTTTTCTTAACTCTGGCGGACACTGTTCTTAAATCTGGCGGCCCCTGTTCTTAACTCTGGCGGCCTCTGTTTTTAACTCTGTCAGCAACTGTTCTTAACACTGGTAGCCACTGTTCTTAACTCTAGCGGCAACTGTTCTTAACTCTGGCAGCCACTGTTCTTAACTCTGGCGGCCACTGTTCTTAACTCTGGTAGCCACTGTTCTTAACTCTGACAGCCACTTTTCTTAAATCTGGCGCCACTGTTCTTAACTCTGGTGGCAACAGTTCTTAACTCTGTCGGCCACTGTTCATAACTCTGGCGGCAACTGTTCTTAACTCTGGCGGCCACTGTTCTTAACTCCGGCATCCACTGTTCTTTACTCTGGCGACAACTGTTCTTAACTCTGGCAGCCACTGTTCTTAACTCTGGCGGCCACTGTTCCTAACTCTGGCAACCACTGTTCTTAAATCTGGCGGCCACTGTTCTTAACTTTGGCAGCCACTGTTCTTAACTTTGGCAGCCACTGTTCTTAACTCTGGAAGCCACTTTTTTTAATTCTGGCGGCCACTGTTCTTACCTCTGGCAGCCACTATTCTTAACTCTGGCGGCTACTGTTCCTAACTCTGGCAGCCACTGTTCTTAACTCTGGCGGCAACTGTTCCTAACTCTGGCGGCCACTATTATTAACACTTGCAGCCACTTTTCTTAACTCTGGCGGCCACTGTTCTTAACTATGGCGGCCACTGTTCTTAACTCTGGCGGCCACTGTTCTTAACTCTGGCGGCCACTGTTTTTAACTCTGGCGGCCACTGTTCTTAACTCTGACAGCCACTTTTCTTAAATCTGGCGCCACTGTTCTTAACTCTGGTGGCAACAGTTCTTAACTCTGTCGGCCACTGTTCATAACTCTGACGGCAACTGTTCTTAACTCTGGCGGCCACTGTTCTTAACTCCGGCATCCACTGTTCTTTACTCTGGCGACAACTGTTCTTAACTCTGGCAGCCACTGTTCTTAACTCTGGCGGCCACTGTTCCTAACTCTGGCAACCACTGTTCTTAAATCTGGCGGCCACTGTTCTTAACTTTGGCAGCCACTGTTCTTAACTTTGGCAGCCACTGTTCTTAACTCTGGAAGCCACTTTTTTTAATTCTGGCGGCCACTGTTCTTACCTCTGGCAGCCACTATTCTTAACTCTGGCGGCTACTGTTCCTAACTCTGGCAGCCACAGTTCTTAACTCTGGCGGCAACTGTTCCTAACTCTGGCGGCCACTATTATTAACACTTGCAGCCACTGTTCTTAACTCTGGCGGCCACTGTTCTTAACTATGGCGGCCACTGTTCTTATCTCTGGCGGCCACTGTTCTTAACTCTGGCGGCCACTGTTTTTAACTCTGGCGGCCACTGTTCTTAACTCTGGCAGTCACTGTTCTTAACTCTGGCAGCCACTGTTCATAACTCTGGCGGCCACTGTTCTTAACTCTGGTGGCCATTGTTCTTAACTCTGGTCGCCACTGTTCTTAACTCTGGCAGCCACTGTTTTTAACTCTGGCAGCCACTGTTCTTAACTCTGGCGCCCACTGTTCTTAACTCTGGCGCCCACTGTTCTTAACTCTGGCGGACACTGTTCTTAACTCTGGCACCCACTGTTCTTAACTCTGGTCGCCACTGTTCTTAACTCTGGCAGCCACTGTTTTTAACTCTGGCAGCCACAGTTCTTAACTATGGCAGCCACTCTTCTTAACTCTGGTGACCATTGTTCGTAACTCTGGTCGCCACTGTTCTTAACTCTGGCAGCCACTGTTTTTAACTCTGGCAGCCACTGTTCTTAACTCTGGCGCCCACTGTTCTTAACTCTGGCACCCACTGTTCTTAACTCTGGTGGCCACTGTTTTTAACTCTGGACGCCACTGTTCTTAACTCTGGCGCCCACTGTTCCTAACTCTAGCGGCCACTGTTCTTAACTCTGGCAGCCACTGTTCTTAACTCTGGCCGCAACTGTTCTTAACGCTGGCGGCAACTGTTCTTAACTCTGGCATCCACTGTTCTTAACTCTGGAGGCAACTGTTCTTAACTCCGTCGGCAACTGTTCTTAACTCTGGCATTCACAGTTCTTTACTCTGGCGGCAACTGTTCTTAACTCTCTGGCGGCAACTATTCTTAACTGTGCCATCCACTGTTCTTAACTCTGGCGGCAACTGTTCTTAACTCTGGCGGCCACTGTTCGTAACTCTGGCAGCCACTGTTCCTAACTCTGGCGGCAACTGTTCTTAACTCTGGCAGCCACTGTTCTTTCCTCTGGTGGCCACTATACTTAACTCTAGCAGCCACTGTTCTTAACTCTGGCGACCACTGTTCCTAACTCTGGCAGCCACTGTTCTTAACTCTGGCGGCCACTGTTCCTAACTCTGGCGGCCACTGTTCTTAACTCTGGCGGCCACTGTTCTTAACTCTGGCGGCCACTGTTCTTAACTCTGGCAGTCACTGTTCTTAACTCTGTTGGACACTGTTCTTAACTCTGGCGGAAACTGTTCTTAACTCTGGCAGCCACTGATCATAACTCTGGCGGCCACTGTTCTTAACTCTGGTGGCCAATGTTCCTAACTCTGGTGGCCACAGTTCTTAACTCTGGCAGCCACTGTTCTTAACTCTGGCGGCCACTGTTCATAACTCTGGCTGCCACTGTTCTTAACTCTGGTGGTCAATGTTCTTAACTCTGGCGGTAACTGTTCTTAACTCTGGCGGCCACTGTTCTTAACTCTGGTGACCACTGTAATTAACTCTGGTGGCCACTGTTCTTAACCTTCTGTTCTTAACTATTGCAGCCACTGTTCTTACCTCTGGCGGCCACTGTTCTTAACTCTGGAGGCCACTGTTCTTAACTCTTGCAGCCACTGATTTTAACTCTGGCGGCCACTGTTCCTAACTCTGTTGGTTTCTGTTCTTAACTCTGGAGGCCACTGTTCTTAACTCTGGCGGCAACTGTTCTCAACTCTGGCATCCACTGTTCTTAATTCTGGCGGCAACTGTTCAAAACTCTGGCGGCAACTGTTTTAAACTCTGGCATCCACTGTTCTTAACTCTGGCGGCAACTGTTCTTAACTCCGACGGCAACTGTTTTTAACTCTGGCATTCACAGTTCTTTACTCTGGCGGCAACTGTTCTTAACTCTCTGGCGGCAACTATTCTTAACTGTGCCATCCACTGTTCTTAACTCTGGCGGCAACTGTTCTTAACTCTGGCGGCCACTGTTCGTAACTCTGGCAGCCACTGTTCCTAACTCTGGCGGCAACTGTTCTTAACTCTGGCAGCCACTGTTCTTTCCTCTGGTGGCCACTATACTTAACTCTAGCAGCCACTGTTCTTAACTCTGGCGACCACTGTTCCTAACTCTGGCAGCCACTGTTCTTAACTCTGGCGGCCACTGTTCCTAACTCTGGCGGCCACTGTTCTTAACTCTGGCGGCCACTGTTCTTAACTCTGGCGGACACTGTTCTTAAATCTGGCGGTCCCTGTTCTTAACTCTGGCGGCCTCTGTTTTTAACTCTGTCAGCAACTGTTCTTAACACTGGTAGCCACTGTTCTTAACTCTGGCGGCAACTGTTCTTAACTCTGGCAGCCACTGTTCTTAACTCTGACAGCCACTTTTCTTAAATCTGGCGCCACTGTTCTTAACTCTGGTGGCAACAGTTCTTAACTCTGTCGGCCACTGTTCATAACTCTGGCGGCAACTGTTCTTAACTCTGGCGGCCACTGTTCTTAACTCCGGCAGCCACTGTTCTTTACTCTGGCGACAACTGTTCTTAACTCTGGCAGCCACTGTTCTTAACTCTGGCGGCCACTGTTCCTAACTCTGGCAACCACTGTTCTTAAATCTGGCGGCCACTGTTCTTAACTTTGGCAGCCACTGTTCTTAACTTTGGCAGCCACTGTTCTTAACTCTGGAAGCCACTTTTTTTAATTCTGGCGGCCACTGTTCTTACCTCTGGCAGTCACTATTCTTAACTCTGGCGGCTACTGTTCCTAACTCTGGCAGCCACTGTTCTTAACTCTGGCGGCAACTGTTCCTAACTCTGGCGGCCACTATTATTAACACTTGCAGCCACTGTTCTTAACTCTGGCGGCCACTGTTCTTAACTATGGCGGCCACTGTTCTTAACTCTGGCGGCCACTGTTCTTAACTCTGGCGGCCACTGTTTTTAACTCTGGCGGCCACTGTTCTTAACTCTGGCAGTCACTGTTCTTAACTCTGGCAGCCACTGTTCATAACTCTGGCGGCGACTGTTCTTAACTCTGGTGGCCATTGTTCTTAACTCTGGTCGACACTGTTCTTAACTCTGGCAGCCACTGTTTTTAACTCTGGCAGCCACTGTTCTTAACTCTGGCGCCCACTGTTCTTAACTCTGGCGGACACTGTTCTTAACTCTGGCACCCACTGTTCTTAACTCTGGTGGGCACTGTTCTTAACTCTGGCAGCCACTGTTTTTAACTCTGGCAGCCACAGTTCTTAACTATGGCAGCCACTCTTCTTAACTCTGGTGGCCATTGTTCTTAACTCTGGTCGCCACTGTTCTTAACTCCGGCAGCCACTGTTTTTAACTCTGGCAGCCACTGTTCTTAACTCTGGCGCCCACTGTTCTTAACTCTGGCACCCACTGTTCTTAACTCTGGTGGCCACTGTTTTTAACTCTGGACGCCACTGTTCTTAACTCTGGCGCCCACTGTTCCTAACTCTAGCGGCCACTGTTCTTAACTCTGGCAGCCACTGTTCTTAACTCTGGCCGCAACTGTTCTTAACGCTGGCGGCAACTGTTCTTAACTCTGGCATCCACTGTTCTTAACTCTGGCGGCAACTGTTCTTAACTCCGTCGGCAACTGTTCTTAACTCTGGCATTCACAGTTCTTTACTCTGGCGGCAACTGTTCTTAACTCTCTGGCGGCCACTATTCTTAACTGTGCCATCCACTGTTCTTAACTCTGGCGGCAACTGTTCTTAACTCTGGCGGCCACTGTTCGTAACTCTGGCAGCCACTGTTCCTAACTCTGGCGGCAACTGTTCTTAACTCTGGCAGCCACTGTTCTTTCCTCTGGTGGCCACTATACTTAACTCTAGCAGCCACTGTTCTTAACTCTGGCGACCACTGTTCTTAACTCTGGCAGCCACTGTTCTTAACTCTGGCGGCCACTGTTCCTAACTCTGGCAGCCACTGTTCTTAACTCTGGCGGCCACTGTTCCTAACTCTGGCGGCCACTGTTCTTAACTCTGGCGGCCACTGTTCTTAACTCTGGCGGCCACTGTTCTTAACTCTGGCAGTCACTGTTCTTAACTCTGTTGGACACTGTTCTTAACTCTGGTGGAAACTGTTCTTAACTCTGGCAGCCAGTGATCATAACTCTGGCGGCCACTGTTCTTAACTCTGGTGTCCAATGTTCCTAACTCTGGTGGCCACAGTTCTTAACTCTGGCAGCCACTGTTCTTAACTCTGGCGGCCACTGTTCATAACTCTGGCTGCCACTGTTCTTAACTCTGGCGGCCACTGTTCTTAACTCTGGTGGCCAATGTTCTTAACTCTGGCGGTAACTGTTCTTAACTCTGGCGGCCACTGTTCTTAACTCTGGTGACCACTGTAATTAACTCTGGTGGCCACTGTTCTTAACCTTCTGTTCTTAACTATTGCAGCCACTGTTCTTACCTCTGGCGGCCACTGTTCTTAACTCTGGAGGCCACTGTTCTTAACTCTGGCGGCCACTGTTCTTAACTAATGCGGCCACTGATTTTAACTCTGGCGGAAACTGTTCTTATCTCTGACTGCCGATGTTCTTTTCTCTGGTGGCAACTGTTCTTAACCCTCTGTTCCTAACTATTGCGGTCACTGTTTTTAACTCGGGCGGCCACTGTTCTTATCTTTGGCAGTCACTGTTCTTAGTTCTGATGGCCACTGTTCTTGACTCTGGCGGCAACTGTTCCTAATTCTGGCGGAAACTGTTTTTGACCCTGGTGGCCAATGTTCTTCACTTTGGCGGCAACTGTTCTTCACATTGGTTACCACTGTTCTTAACTCTGGCGGCCACTGTTCTTAACTTTGGCGGCCAATGTTCTTTACTCCGGCCGCCACTGTTCTCATCTCTGGAGGCTGCTGTTCTTAAATCTGGCGGACACTGTTCTTAACTCTGGCGGCCACTGTTCGTAACTCTGGCGGCCACTGTTCTTAACTCGGGCAGCCTCTGTTCTTAACTATTGTGGTCACTATTCTTAACTCTGGCGGCCACTTTTCTCAACTCTGAAGGCCACTGTTCTTATCTCTGGCGGCCGCTGTTCTTAACTCTGGCGGCCACTGTTCCTAACTATTGCGGCCACTGTTCTCAACTCTGGTAACCCACTGTTCTTAACTGTGACCGTCACTGTTCTTTACTCTGGTGACCACTGTTCTTAATTCTGACAGCCGATGTTCTTAACTCTGACAGCCGAATTTCTTAAACCTGACAGTCACTGTTCTTTACTCTGGTGGAAACTGTTCTTAAGTCTGGTGGCTCCTGTTCTGACCTTCTTTTCTTTACTATTGCATCCATTGTTCTTACCTCTGGCGGCCACTGTTCCTAACTCTGGCGGCCACTGTTCTTAACTCTGGCGGCCACTGTTCCTAACTCTGCCGGCAACTGTTCTTAACTCTGGCGGCAACTGTCCTTAACTCTGGCGGCCACTGTTCTTAACTCTGGCGGCCAATGTTCCTAACTTTGGCGGCAACTGTTCTTCAATCTGGCGCCACTGTTCTTAACTCTGGCAGCCACTGTTGTTAACTCTGACAGCCACTGTTCTTTACTCTGGAGGCAATTGTTCTTAACCTAGGCGGATCTGTTCTTAACTCTGACGGCCATTGTTCTTAACTTTGGCCGCCACTGTTCTTAACTCTGGCAGCCACAGTTCTTAACTCTGATGGTAACTGTTCTTAAATCTGGTGGCGGCTGTTCTTAACTCTGGTGGCCATTGTTTTTAATTCTGGCGGTAACTGTTCTTAACTCTGGCGGCATCTGTTCTTAACTCTGGTGACCACTGTTCTTAACTCTGACGGCCACTGTTCTTTACTCTGGTGACCACTGTTCTTAACTCTTGAGGCCAATGTTCTTCACTTTGCGGCAACTGTTCTTAACCTTGGCAGCCACTGTTCTTAACTATTGTGGTCACAATTCTTAAGTCTGGCAACCACTGTTCTTACCTCTGGCGGCCACTGTTCTTTACTCTGACATCCACTGTTCTTTTCTCTGGTGGCAACTGTTCTTAACTCTTACGGCCACTGTTCTTAACTCTGGTGGCTACTTTTCTTAACTTTGACGGCCACTGTTCTTAACTCTGGCGGCCACTGTTCTTAACTCTAGCGCCAACTGTTCTTAACTCTGGCGGCCACTGTTCTTAACTCTGGTGGCAACTGTTCTTAAATCTGGTGTCCACTGTTCTTAACTCCAGTGTCCACTGTTCTTACCTATAACGGCCACTGTTCTTAACTATAGCAGTAAATATTCTTAACTCTAGTGGCCGCTGTTCTTAACTCTGGCGGCCACTGTTCTTAACTTTAGAGGCCACTGTTCTTAACTCTGGCGGCCACTGTTCTTAACTCTGGCGGCCACTGTTCTTAACTATTGCGGCCACTGTTCTTAGATCTGGCGGCCACTGTTCTTAGATCTGGCGGCCACTGTTCTTAACTCTGACCGCCAATGTTCTTTACTCTTGTGACCACTATTCTTAACTCTGACAGCCGATGTTCTTTTCTCTGGTGGCAACTGTTCTTAACCCTCTGATCTTAACTCTGGTGGCCACTGTTCTTAACTCTGGTGGCCACTATTCTTAATTCTGGTGACCACTGTTCTTAACTCTGGCGGCCACTGTTCTTTACTCTGGTGACCACTGTTCTTAACTCTAACAGCCTGTGTTCTTTATTCTAGTGGCAACTGTTCTTAACCTTGGCGGCCACTGTTCTTAATTCTTGCGGCAACTGTTCTTAACTCTGGTGGCCAATGTTCTTCACTTTGCGGCAACTGTTCTTCACTCTGGCGACCACTGTTCTTAATTCTGACAGCAACTGTTTTTACTCTTTTGGCAACTGTTCTTAACCTTGGCGGCCACTGTTCTTAACTATTGCGGATACTATTCTTAAGTCTGGCAGCCACCGTTCTTAACTCTAATGCCCATTGTTCTTAAATCCTGCGGCCACTGTTCTTAACTCGAGCGGCCACTGTTCTTAACTCTGGAGGCCACTGTTCTTAAGTCTGGCGGCCATTGTTCGTAACTCTAGCGGCCACTCTTCTTAACTATGGCGGCCACTGTTCTTAACTCGAGCGGCCACTGTTCTTAACTCATGCCGGTCGAGGGGAGCCGGTCGGCTGAGTGGACAGCACGCTGGACTTGTGATCCTGTGGTCCTGGGTTCGATCCTAGGCGCTGGCGAGAAACAATGGGCAGAGTTTCTTTCACCCTATGCCCCTGTTACCTAGCAGTAAAATAGGTACCTGGGTGTTAGTCAGCTGTCACAGGCTGCTTCCTGGGGGTGGAGGCCTGGTCGAGGACTGGGCCGCGGGGACACTAAAAAGCCCCGAAATCATCTCAAGATAACCTCAAGAAGAGATGTGGCAACTGTTCCTAAATCTGGTGATCAATGTTCCTTACTCTGGCGGACACTGTTCTTTACTCTGGTGACCATTGTTCTTAACTCTGACAGCCAAAGTTCTTAACTCTGGCAGCCACTGTTCTTAACTCAGTCCGCTAGCTTTCTTTACTCTGGTGACCACTGTTCTTAACTCTGACACCCGATGCTCTTAACTCTGACAGCCACTGTTCTTTACTCTGGTGGAAACTGGTCTTAACTCTGGTGGCCACTGTTCTTAACCTTCAGTTCTTAACTATTGCAGCCACTGTTCTTACCTCTGGTGGCCACTGTTCTTAACTCTGGCGGCCGCTGTTTTTCACTCTGGCGGCCACTGTTCTTAAATATGGCAGCCACTGTTCTTAACTCTGGTGGCCACTGTTCTTTACTCTGCTGGCAACTTTTCTTAACCTTGGCGGTTCTGTTCTTTACTCTGACGGCCACTATTCTTAACTCTGGCGGCCACTGTTCTTAACTTTGGCGGCCACTGTTCTTAACTTTGGCGGCCACTGTTCTTAAATCTGGCGGCAACTGTTCTTAACTCTGGCGGCCACTGTTCTTAACTCTGGTGGCAACTGTTCTTAAATCTGGTGATCAATGTTCTTAACTGTAGTGGCCACTGTTCTTAACTATGGCGGCCACTGTTCTTAACTATGGCGGCCAGTGTTCTTAACTATGGCAGTAACTATTCTTAACTCTGGTGGCCACTGTTCATAACCTTGGCGGTTCTGTTCTTAACTATTGCGGCCACAGTTCTTAACTCTGGCCGCCACTGTTCTTAACTCTGGCGGCCACTGTTCTTAACTCGTGCGGCCACTGTTCTTAACTCTGACGGCTACTGTTCTTAACACTGGCGGCCCACTGTTCTTAACTCTGGCTGCCACTGTTCTTCACTCTGGTGGCCACTGTTCTTCACTCTGGCGGCCACTGTTCTTAACTCTGGCTGCCACTGTTCTTCACTCTGGCGGCCACTGTTCTTCACACTGGCGGCCACTGTTCTTCACACTGGCGGCCACTGTTCTTAACTCTGACGGCCACTGTTCCTAACTCTGGCGGCCACTGTTCTTAACTCTGGCGGCCACTGTTCTTAACTCTGTCGGTCACTGTTCTCAACTCTAAAGGCCACTGTTCTTAACTCTGGAGGCCACTGCTCTTAACTATGGCGGCCAATGTTCTTAACTCTGGCGGTCACTGTTCTTAACTCTGGCGGTCACTGTTCTTAAGTATGATTGATTGTTGCCGCCGAAGGCGGCTAGTTTATTGTGCACCCCATACTCATCCTGTGAGCGGTAGCGCAAAAGCATTACAGGGGGCACAAAAGGTCTTTATCAGACCTCACTTAGATTATTAGATAAACTATTTCTTCTATCCTTCACTCCTTATAGTTACATATCAGCTAGTTACAGAGAGAGTGCTATTACAAGAGCTACATATTTACAGTAAGTCATCATACATTAATGGTAGGTCTTATCGCTAATACATAATAGTTTGACCAATGGGGATATTACAGAGTCATAGGGGAGCTTCTGTTTATTATTAGTCCTCACAATACACTACTTGTTTCTGAATCTCATATGTCGTTCATCTACTGGAAGCGAAATGTGGATACAGTGCAAGGATTTCAGGTAATTTATCCAAGGTAATAAGATAGGTTGCCATATCATACAGAGTGAGCTTAGATTTATCTCTAAAAGGCTCAATTTTACTACAATCCAAGATATAGTGTTCGAGTGTTTGTCCCTGTCTTTGTCCACACACTTTACACTTTACTTCATCTAGATCCCTATACAAGCCGAACTGCCAGAGATACTTGTAGCCAAGTCTTATACGAGCTGTGACAACATCTGTTAGTCTACTGACTTTGTTACTTGCCCCATACACATGTTTTACTTCACACATATGGACCTGCTAGTTCCAGTTTGCATTGTTCTACTTTCTTCAAATCCATCCAGGAGTTCTCGTCTAATGACACTTTTAAGGGACCTATTTGATAACTCAAGATTCCGTTCAATACTGTCTTTATTTACTGCAGCCTTAGCAAGAGCGTCAACTTTTTCGTGTTCCTGCATGCCAATGTGAGAAGGAATCCACAACATTTTTATATTTACCCTCTTGCTAGGTATTCTTATATATCTACGTCTAGCTTCCAAGACAAGCACATTATTACTTGATTGCAAACTGTTTATTGCTCGTAGTGAGGAAAGGGAGTCAGAAATAATTAAGCTGTCTACTTCAGTGTTGTCAATAATTTCGAGTGCTACCAGTATCGCTACCAACACGTCCACAATGCAAGCATTGTGGACGCCCAGTTACTAATTCGGATATTTCTTTGAATTGTGCTGCCATCGGGCTGATGAGCAATAACAGCACTTCCTGCCCTCCCTGTAGCTGTATTGAGTGATCCGTCAGTGTATATGGTCTGTTCAATGTTGTTTTCAGCTTGTATATTGTGAATGTGTTCTATGGTGCTTAATTTAGCAGCAAGGTGAGCATGAGGGTTGTTTGTGATTAGTTTCTTGGTGGGGTATGCAGGGGTCAGGATGTCAAAAGGTACTATCTGCCAGGGTGGAAGGAAGTGCTGTACTCTTTCATCTGTATATACATCGTGCAGTCCCATCATTTTAATATGAGTGGCTGTTCTTTGAATCCATTTAGACTCGCTGGTTCCATTTCGTATGTGTTCTAACAGTGCAACTGACACAATGTTGTTTTTGTTATCACGCAGCAGCTTTAGTCCCATCATAAGATTAATTTCAAATATTCTATCACTAATGCTAAGTATATTTAATTCTTTCCGCATGTTGAGAACTTTGGTAGTTATAGGACAGCCAAGTATAATTCTGAGTGCTTCATTTTGCATTTTTTCCAGTCTATCAATACTTTTGCCATTTTGCAGGACCAAAGCTGGTGCATGATAGTCTATCAGAGACCTTATATACGCTAAATACATCATTCTTGCTATTCTAATATTAACACCATATTTCGGGCTGTACCCCACTACAGTTCTGAGAGCCTTGAGTGTGTCTCTACATTGTTGATGTAACTTATTGACTGCAGTTGAGGTACAAGGGACAGACACACCAAGGTATTTGAAAGAAGAGACATAGTCTATTGGTATGTTATCTATATTAAGTTTTCGTGGTCCACTTTTGCGGATGCCAATTTGTCTGTTAAATACCTTAGTTTTAGCAGCGTTGATTACAAGACCAAGGCTCTCACAAGCTGTATGTATACAATTTAAGAGTGTTTACATTTCGCGATGGGTTTTAGTTAGCACAAGGATGTCATCTGCATAGCTGATAGTGATGTTTTCCGGACTAGTTGGGATTGATTTTAGTAAAGCATTAATTAGAACATTAAACAAGGTAGGACTATGTACTCCTCCTTGTGGGGTGCCTAGTTGCATTACTTTAGTTTCACTCTTGTAGCCTTGGAACAGTGCAGAAGTCTTCCGGTGGGTAAGATAGCCTCGTATCCATTGTAATATATGTCCCCCTATATCCATTCTCGCTAAATCCTACATAATCACTTCCCTTTTAGCAATATCAAAGGCATTTTTTATATCAAGAAATGTTGTGTACTTGTGCCTTTTATCTCCATGAACAGTAAGAAAGGTTGTGATACAGTTGTGTACACTTTTACCATGTGTGAAACCATTGATATCAGGTGACATGTGCTCTTTAACTCTATACAATAATCTATTAAGCACCATTCTCTCAAAGGTTTTGCACATGCAACTGGTCAGTGAGATGGGACGGAAAGCATCAGGTTGGCCAGGCTTTGGTACAGGTACCGTAAGACTGGTGGTCCTTGATACAGGCAACTGCCCAGTGACATAGCTAGCATTAAACAATTCGAGTAATGGGTTACCGGGTACACGATGTAGGAGTCTTAGAATGTCATAGGTGATACCGTCCTCACCAGGAGCAGTGCTACTGCCCCTGGAGAGGGCTGTATCCAATTCATAATCTGTATATGGAACATCACATTCATCATGTTGCTTGCTCAACATGAAATTTATGAGAGAATTTCTGTCTGTGGACCTCTCCCACAATTTCTCCCTAGTGCTAACTGGTAACATTCCAAAGCTGGAAACCTGAGCCCATTTTGCAGTTAACTGATTGGCTTTCTGTAGCGGGTTTGGGTGTGAAACTTGTCTACTATTTTTACCAATAATTTTGTTTATGCCTTTCCAGGCTTTGCCCAGGGGAGTATGCAGGTTAAGTCCACTAACAAAACCCTCCCATTAAGTTTGTCTCAGTTCAGTCATTCTCTCCCTTGCCGCTGCAAGCGCGGCCTGAAACAGTTTTAACATTTAAGGAGTTCTAAGGTTCTTATATGCTTTACCTGTCTGTCTAGCAATTGATTTAAGCTCTTTCAGTTTAGCATCATCATAGTACTGGTTGTGTCTGACCTGTTTACCAGTACTTCTTTTTGTTTGGCGTGACTCACTATTTTTGATGGCCTCATAGGTATTATTTATGAGGTCATCATAAAACTGTTGTACATTCTCAGGCTCATAATTGTTATACCAATGTTCTATGCTGTCTATAAAGAATTTTTCTTGCTCTTTCCTTACTGTTAGCCTGCGTCTACTCAGCTTAGTGCCAGGTACGTCAACATTAGCCACGTGTATGTTAGCTGTTGACTAAATGGTCAGACATTAAGTTATCCATAATATCAGTAGCATGAGTTGCGTATGACAGGTTAAAGCCAATGCACCTATCTAGAACACCTCCATATATTTGCGTTGGTTGATTCCTACTGATAATTTGAACATCATCATATGCATCGAGAAGTGCCATCAATCTTCTCTCGTTGGTGTTTGTGAGTTGATCCCCTAATTGTTTGTGTTTAGCATGTAAATCCTCAATTAATATTGTAGAATCAGTATGTGCAAAACTAGGTAGGCCAGTATACTGGAGGAGGCCAGTAGGTACATAGGCATTCAAAACATTAAGCGAAGAGTTACCAACGTGTACCCGGATACCATGATATTGAAACCCCTCGCGTTGTTGGGGCTTAACTATAGTGGCTACTGTTCCTAACTCTGGTGGCCACTGTTCATAACCTTGGCGGTTCTGTTCTTAACTATTGCGGCCACAGTTCTTAACTATGGCCGCCACTGTTCTTAACTCTGGCGGCCACTGTTCTTAACTTGTGCGGCTACTGTTCTTAACACTGACGGCCCACTCTTCTTAATTCTGGCGGCCACTGTTCTTCACACTGGCGGCCACTGTTCTTAACTCTGGCGGCCACTGTTCTTAACTCTGGCGGCCACTGTTCTTAACTCTGTCGGCCACTGTTCTCAACTCTAGACCCCACTGTTCTTAACTCTGGAGGCCACTGCTCTTAACTATTGCGGCCACTGTTCTTAACTCTGGAGGCCACTGTTCTTTACTCTGACCGCCTCTGTTCTTAACTCTGACAGCCGATATTCTTTACTCTGGAGCTAACTGTTCTTAACCTTTTGTCCTTAACTATTGCGGCCACTGTTCTTAACTCTGGCGGCCACGGTTCTTAACTCTGATGGCCACTGTTCTTAACTCTGGCGGCAACTGTTCTTAACTCTGGCGGCAACTGTTCTTGACCCTGTTGGTCACTGTTCTTAACTCTGGTGGCCACTGTTCTTAGCCCTGGCGGCCGCTGTTCTTAACTCTGGTGGCCACTGTTCTTAATTCTTGCGGCCACTGTTCTTAACTCTGACAGCCATTGTTCTTTACTTTGGTGGCAACTGTTCTTTACTCTGGTCGTCACTGTTCTTAACGCTGGCGGCCACTGTTCTTACCTCTGCCGGCCGTTGTTCTTTGACTCTGGCAGCCACGGTTCTTAACTCTGGCGGCCACTGTTCTTAACTCTGGCAGCCACTGTTCTTAACTCTGGCGGCCACTGTTCTTAACTTTGGTGGCCCCCGTTCTTAACTCTGGCGGCCACTGTTCTTAACTCTGGCGGCCACTGTTCTTAACTCGTGCGGCCTCTGTTCTTTACTCTGGCGACCACTGTTCTTAACTCTGGCGGCCACTGTTCTTAACTCTGGCGGCCACGGTTCTTAAATTTGGCGACCTCTGTTCGTAACTATTGGGGCCACTGTTCTTAACTCTTGCGGCCACTGTTCTTAACTATTGCGGACACTGTTCTTAACTCTGGAGGCCACTGTTCTTAACTCTGATGGCCACTGTTCTTAACTCTGGCAGGAAATGTTCTTAACACTGGTGGCCACTTTTCTTAACTCTAGAAGCCACTGTTCTTAACTCTGACAGCCACTGTTCTTTACTCTGGTGGCAACTGTTCTTTACTCTGGTGGCTACTGTTCTTAACTCTGGTGGCCACTGTCCTTAACTCTGGCGGCCACTGTTCTTAACTCTGGCGGCCACTGTTTTAACTTTGGCGGCCACTGTTCTTAACTCTGGTGGCCACTGTTCTTAACTTTGGCGGCCACTGTTCCTAACTATTGCGGCCACTGTTCTTAACTCTTGCGGCCACTATTCCTAACTTTGGCGGCCACTGTTATTAAGTTTCAAGCTAAACTTTCTAATATGCTACACTCATCTGAGGTCTATAGAAGAAGAACGAAATCTGATTATGTATTTTGGTTCTACAAGGTAGCCAACTCCATCAAAATATAAATATGTACCCAACTCAATTCATGATTAATCAACCAATTACTTCATGGGATAACTGGGATCTATCAGTTGTTTTTGTAAATGCGCCCAAGAAAGATAGTGTGCACTCTACATTATCAAAACAGTTAACACTGAAAAGCATCACTGAAAGTACTTAGAGTATGGGTAACGATGTGTATCAGTGCTATACCGACGGCTCTGTAGAAGAAGGTGGACGATGTACCGGATGTGCATGTAATATATTTGAACAATCTACTCTCGTACATACAGCAATGAAGCGCGTCAATGACTGGGCAAGTACAACTCAAACCGAACTTGCAGGCATATGCCTTGCCACTGAATTTTTAAAAGACAAAGGCAGTGGACTTATATACTGTAAGTCGCAGAGTGCACTCCTGGCATTGAACGCACATAGTACTGACACCCATAAAATAGTCAGTGATATTCGAATGAATGTTTTAGCTGCTAAAGAAAAGAGATTTGAAATTAAATTCCTATGGATACCATCACATGTTGGCATCTCAAGGCATGACACTGTTGATATGCTTGCAAAGACAGCCTGTAGAAAACCAGTGGTAGAAATTGATATGGGTGTTTCATTAGCAGAGACAAAGAGAATACTTAAACAAATATCTAATGAAGATCTCACCGACCTAACAAATTCACAAAGACCTGAAAGTTGTAGCATTAAATATTATGATAGATATCGTGAGGAGACATTCACATATGGGACTAATAGAACAAGAACCCGGCAATGTGATGTTATAGTGGCCAGAATACGCCTGGGATATAGACGTTCTTACCTCTGGTCGCCACTGTTCTTAACCTTCCGTTCTTAACTACTACAGCCATTGTTCTTACCTCTGGTGGCCACTGTTCTTAACTCTGGCGGCCACTGTTCTAAAATATAACAGCCATAGTTCTTAACTCTGAAAGCCACTGTTCTTTACTCTGCTGGCAACTGTTCTTAACCTTGGCGGTTCTGTTCTTAAATCTGACGGCCACTGTTCTTAACTCTGGTGGTCACTGTTCTTAACTTTGGGAGCCACTGTTTTTAACTCTGACGGCCACTGTTCTTAACTCTGGGGCAACTGTTCTTAATTTTGGCGACCACTGTTCTTAACTCTGGCGGCCACTTTTCTTAACTCTCGAGGACCCTGCTCTTGAATCTGGTGTCCACTGTTCTTAACTATGGCGGCCATAGTTCTTAACTATTGCAGTAACTATTCTTAACTCTGGTGGCCACTGTTCTTAACTCTGGCGGCCACTAATCTTAACTCTGGCGGCCACTGTTCTTAACTTTAGCGGCCACTGTTCTTAACTTTGGCGGCCACTGTTCTTAACTCTGGCGGCCACTGTTCTTATCTCTGGCGGTCACAGTTCTGAAACTATTGCGGCCACTGTTCTTAACCCTGGCGACCACTGTTCTTAACTCTGACGGCCGCTGTTCTTAACTCTGGCGGCCAATGTTCTTAACTCTGTCCGCCACTGTTCTTTACTCTGGTGACCACTGTTCTTAACTCTGACAGCCGATGCTCTTAACTCTGACAGCCACTGTTCTTTACTCTGGTGGAATCTGTTCTAAACTCTGGTGGCCCCTGTTCGTAACCTTCTGTTCTTAACTATTGCAGCCACTGTTCTTACCTCTGGTGGTAACTTTTCTTAACTCTGGCGGCCACTGTTCTTCACTCTGGCGGCCACTGTTCTTAAATATGGCAGCCACTGTTCTTAACTCTGACAGCCACTGTTCTTTACTCTGCTTGCAACTGTTCCTAACCTTGGCGGTTCTGTTCTTAACTCTGACGGCCTCTGTTCTTAACTCTGGTGGCCACTGTTCTTAACTTTGGCGGCCACTTTTCTTAACTCTGGCGGCAACTGTTCTTAACTCTGGCGGCCACTGTTCTTAGCTCTGGTGGCATCTGTTCTTAAATTTGGAGATCAATGTTCTGAACTCTGGCGGCCACTCATCTTTACTCTCACGGCAACTGTTCTTGAATGTGCTGTCCACTGTTCATAACTCTAGTGGCCACTGTTTTTAACTATGTCGGCCACTGTTCTTAACTATGGCAGTAACTATTCTTAACTCGTGAGTCCTCTGTTCTTTACTCTGGCGACCACTGTTCATAACTCTGGCGGCCACTATTCTTGACTCTGGTGACCTCTGTTCTTAACTCGTGCGGCCTCTGTTCTTTACTCTGGCGACAACTGTTCTTAACTCTGGCAGCCACGGTTCTTAACTTTGACGACCTCTGTTCATAACTATTGGGGCCACTGTTCTTAACTCTGGCGGCCACTGTTCTTAACTATTGGGGCCACTGTTCTTCACTCTGTCGGCCGTTGTTCTTAACTTTGGCAGCCACTGTTCTTAACTCTGATGGCCACTATTTTTTAACTCTGGCAACCAATGTTCTTCACTCTGGTGGCCACTGTTCTTAACTCTGGCAGCCACTGTTCTTAAATTTGACAACCACTGTTCTTTACTCCGGTGGCAACTGTTCTTTACTCTGGTGGCTAATGTTCTTAACTCTGACAGCCACTCTTCTTAACTCGTGCGACCACTGTTCTTAACTCTGGTGGCCACTGTTCTAAACTTTGGCGTCCACTTTTCTTAGCTCTGGCGGCCACTGTTCTTAACTCTTGCGGCCACTGTTCTTAACTTTAGCGGCCACTGTTCTTAACTCTAGGGCCTCTGTTCTTTACTCTGGCGGCCACTGTTCTTAACTTTGGCGACCTCTGTTCGTAACTATTGGGGCCACTGTTCTTACCTCTGGCGGTAACTGTTCTTAACTATTGCGGCCACTGTTCTTAACTCTGGCGGCCACTGTTTTTAACTCTGATGGCAACTGTTCTTAACTCTGGCGACCACTGTTCTTCCCTTTTGCGGCCATTGTTCTTAACTCTAGTGGCCACTGTTTTTAACTTTGGCAGCCAATGTTCTTCACTCTCGCGGTCGCTGTTCTTAACTCTGGCGGCCACTGTTCTTAACTCTGGCGGCCACTGTTCTTAACTCTGGTAGCCAATATTTTTCTCTCTGGCGGCCACTGTTCTTAACTCTGGCAGCCACTGTTCTTAACTATTGCGGCCACTGTTCTTAATTATTTCGGCCACTGTTCTTAACTCTGGCGGTCACTGTTCTTAATTATTGCGGCCACTGTTCTTAACTCTGACAGCCATTGTTCTTTACTTTGGTGGCAACTGTTCTTTACTCTGGTCGTCACTGTTCTTAACGCTGGCGGCCACTGTTCTTACCTCTGCTGGCCGTTGTTCTTTAACTCTGGCAGCCACGGTTCTTAACTCTGGCGGCCACTGTTCTTAACTCTGGCAGCCACTGTTCTTAACTCTGGCGGCCACTGTTCTTAACTTTGGCGGCCACTGTTCTTAACTTTGGTGGCCCCCGTTCTTAACTCTGGCGGCCACTGTTCTTAACTCTGGCGGCCACTGTTCTTAACTCGTGCTTCCTCTTTTCTTTACTCTGGCGACCACTGTTCTTAACTCTGGCGGCCACTGTTCTTAACTCTGGCGGCCACGGTTCTTAAATTTGGCGACCTCTGTTCGTAACTATTGGGGCCACTGTTCTTAACTCTTGCGGCCACTGTTCTTAACTATTGCGGACACTGTTCTTAACTCTGGAGGCCACTGTTCTTAACTCTGATGGCCACTGTTCTTAACTCTGGCAGGAAATGTTCTTAACACTGGTGGCCACTTTTCTTAACTCTAGAAGCCACTGTTCTTAACTCTGACAGCCACTGTTCTTTACTCTGGTGGCAACTGTTCTTTACTCTGGTGGCTACTGTTCTTAACTCTGGTGGCCACTGTCCTTAACTCTGGCGGCCACTGTTCTTAACTCTGGCGGCCAATGTTTTAACTTTGGCGGCCACTGTTCTTAACTCTGGTGGCCACTGTTCTTAACTTTGGCGGCCACTGTTCCTAACTATTGCGGCCACTGTTCTTAACACTTGCGGCCACTATTCCTAACTTTGGCGGCCACTGTTCTTAACTTTGGCGGCCACTGTTATTAAGTTTCAAGCTAAACTTTCTAATATGCTGCACTCACCTGAGGTCTATAGAAGAAGAACGAAATCTGATTATGTATTTTGGTTCTACAAGGTAGCCAACTCCATCAAAATATAAATATGTACCCAACTCAATTCATGATTAATCAACCAATTACTTCATGGGATAACTGGGATCTATCAGTTGTTTTTGTAAATGCGCCCAAGAAAGATAGTGTGCACTCTACATTATCAAAACAGTTATCACTGAAAGTACTGAGAGTATGGGTAACGATGTGTATCAGTGCTATACCGACGGCTCTGTAGAAGAAGGTGGACGATGTACCGGATGTGCATGTAATATATTTGAACAATCTACTCTCGTACATACAGCAATGAAGCGCGTCAATGACTGGGCAAGTACAACTCAAACCGAACTTGCAGGTATATACCTTGCCACTGAATTTTTAAAAGACAAAGGCAGTGGACTTATATACTGTAAGTCGCAGAGTGCACTCCTGGCATTGAACGCACATAGAACTGACACCCATAAAATAGTCAGTGATATTCGAATGAATGTTTTAGCTGCTAAAGAAAAGAGATTTGAAATTAAATTCCTATGGATACCATCACATGTTGGCATCTCAAGGCATGACACTGTTGATATGCTTGCAAAGACAGCCTGTAGAAAACCAGTGGTAGAAATTGATATGGGTGTTTCATTAGCAGTGACAAAGAGAATACTTAAACAAATATCTAATGAAGATCTCACCGACCTAACAAATTCACAAAGACCGGAAAGTTGTAGCATTAAATATTATGATAGATATCGTGAGGAGACATTCACATATGGGACTAATTGAACAAGAACCCGGCAATGTGATGTTATAGTGGCCAGAATACGCCTGGGATATAGACGTATCTGGCAGCTTTCTCAAAACCCAAATGTCGAGTACACAATGTGTCAACTTTGTGAAAGAGAAAACATGCACTCTCTTGAACAATATATTGTAGAATGTCCCATATTGACTGACTTTCGCCCTCCTGGGCTAAGGTATGCTGAACTGTGTAATTACTATATGAGTACTGGAACACTTGATGATATATTGGACTTGTATCCAAGATTGACCATGTAATGTATCATTTATACAATGCATGTATGTGATGTAATTATATAACCTGAGCTTGTAAAAGCACCTTAATCACCTTCAGTGAATAAGTGCTTAACTGCACACTAGTTTCTCTGTCAGCTATCTCACCCTGTCAGAGTAAAAGAGACAAATGTATGTGAATGCGTGTGTGCGTATATATGCATGTATATATGTATATGTACGTATATATGTGTGTGTATGTATATGTATGTGTGTAAAGTACATATGGAAGTTGATCAGAATTGCATTTCACATTTGTAAATGCACATTAATGACACTTCGAAAACTTTATGTAGGGCATACGTAAATCTGTATATCTATGTATTTACGTTTGTAGGTTAGCTTAGCATTTTAAAAGTACCGAATCACCTTCTGTGGTTGATTGTTCAATAAATCTCTGAACTATATGTTTAACTGATCTCTAACCCTGTCCATGGAGGACAGAAGAAAATATATATATGCTGGTTAGCATTGTAAATGTGTGGCCACGTTTGTGGTAGAAAATAATAATAATAAAAAAAAACCTGTTCTTAACTCTGGCGGCCACTGTTCTTAACTCTGGCGGCCACTGTTCTTAACTCTGGCGGCCACTGTTCTTAACTCTGGCGGCCACTGTTCTTAACTCTGGCGGCCACTGTTCTTAACTCTGTCCGACCAGGTTTCTTTACTCTGGTGACCACTGTTCTTAACTCTGACAGCCGATGCTCTTAACTCTGACAGCCACTGTTCTTTACTCTGGTGGGAACTGTTCTTAACTCTGGTGGCCACTGTTCTTTACTCTGGTGGAAACTGTTCTTACCTCTGGTGGCCACTGTTTTTAACCTTCTGTTCTTAACTATTACAGCCACTGTTCTTACCTCTGGTGGCCACTGTTCTTAAATATAGCACCCACTGTTCTTAACTCTGACAGCCACTGTTCTTTACTCTGCTGGCAACTGTTCTTAACCTTGGCGGTTCTGTTCTTAACTCTGACGGCCACTGTTCTTAACTCTGACGGCCACTGTTCTTAACTCTGGTGGTCACTGTTCTTAACTTTGGCGGCCACTGTTCTTAACTCTGGCGGCCACTGTTCTTAACTCTGGCGGCCACTGTTCTTAACTCTGGCGGCAACTGTTCTTAACTCTGGCGGCCACTGTTCTTTACTCTGACCGCCTCTGTTCTTAACTCTGACAGCCACTGTTCTTAACTCTGGAGGCCACTGTTCTTTACTCTGACCGCCTTTGTTCTTAACTCTGACAGCCGATATTGTTTACTCTGGAGCCAACTGTTCTTAACCTTTTGTCCTTAACTATTGCGGCCACTGTTATTAACTCTGGCGGCACCGGATCTGAACTCTGATGGCCACTGTTCTTAACTCTGGCGGCAATTGTTCTTAACTCTGGCGCCAACTGTTCTTGACCTTGTTGGCCAATTTTCATCACTCTGGCGGTCACTGTTCTTACCTCTGGCGGCAATTGTTCTTAACTCTGGTGGCCACTGTTCTTTACTCTGGCGGCCGTTGTTCTTAACTCTGGCGGCCAGTGTTCTTAACTCTTGTGGCCACTGTTCTTAACTCTGACAGCCATTGTTCTTTACT
Source organism: Procambarus clarkii (assembly GCF_040958095.1). Classification (NCBI taxonomy): domain Eukaryota; kingdom Metazoa; phylum Arthropoda; class Malacostraca; order Decapoda; family Cambaridae; genus Procambarus; species Procambarus clarkii. Next base: position 59,591,281 of record NC_091154.1, read on the forward strand.
CTGGTGGCAACTGTTCTTTACTCTGGTCGCCACTGTTCTTAACGCTGGCGGCCACTGTTCTTACCTCTTGCGGCCGTTGTTCTTAACTCTGGTGGCCAGTGTTCTTAACTTTGGCAGCCACTGTTCCTAACTTTTGCGGCCACTGTTCTTAACTCTGGCGGTCACTGTTCTTACCTCTGGCGGCAATTGTTCTTTACTCTGGCGACCACTGTTCTTAACTCTGGCAGCCACGGTTCTTAACTTTGACGACCTCTGTTCATAACTATTGGGGCCACTGTTCTTAACTCTGGTGGCCACTGTTCTAAACTTTGGCGTCCACTTTTCTTAGCTCTGGCGGCCACTGTTCTTAACTCTGGCGGCCACTGTTCTTAACTTTAGCGGCCACTGTTCTTAACTCTAGGGCCTCTGTTCTTTACTCTGGCGGCCACTGTTCTTAACTTTGGCGACCTCTGTTCGTAACTATTGGGGCCACTGTTCTTACCTCTGGCGGTAACTGTTCTTAACTATTGCGGCCACTGGTCTTAACTCTGGCGGCCACTGTTTTTAACTCTGATGGCAACTGTTCTTAACTCTGGCGACCACTGTTCTTCCCTCTTGCGGCCATTGTTCTTAACTCTAGTGGCCACTGTTTTTAACTTTGGCAGCCAATGTTCTTCACTCTCGCGGTCGCTGTTCTTAACTCTGGCGGCCACTGTTCTTAACTCTGGTGGCCACTGTTCTTAACTCTGACCGCCAATGTTTTTTACTCTGGTGACCACTGTTCTTTTCTCTGACAGCCGATGTTCTTTTCTCTGGTGGCAACTGTTCTTAACCCTCTGTTCTTAACTATTGCGGCCACTTTCTTAGCTCTGGCGAGCACTGTTCTTATCTCTGGCTGTCACTGTTCTAAATGCTGTTGGCCACTGTTCTTGGCTCTGGTGGCAACTGTTCTTAATTCTGGCGGAAACTGTTCTTGTCCTGGTGGCCAATGTTCTTCACTCTAGCGGCCACTGTTCTTCACATTGGTTGCCACTGTTCTTAACTCTGGCGGCCACTATTCTGAATTTATGGAGGCCACTGATCCTAACTTTGGCTGCCACTGTTTTTATCTATGGTGGCCATAGTTCTTTACTCTGGCAGCCACTGCTCTTAACTCTGGCGGCCACTGCTCTTAACTCTGGCAGCCACTGTTCTTAACTCTGGCGGACACCGTTCATAACTCTGGCGGCCACTGTTCTTAACTCTGGTGGACACTGTTCTTAACTATTGTGACCACTGTTCTTAACTCTGACAGCAATTGTTATTTACTCTGGTGGCAACTGTTATTTACTCTGGCGGCCACTGTTCTTAACTCTGGCGGCCACTGTTCTTAACTCTGGCGGCCACTGTTCATAACTATGGCGGCTACTGTTCTTAACTATTGCGGCCACTGTTCTTAACGTTAGCAGCAACTGTTCCAATTTTTGGCAGTTAATGTTCTTAACTTTGGCGGTTAATGTTCTTAACTCTGGCGGCCACTGTTCTTAACTCTGGCGGCCACTGTTCTTAACTCGTGCGGCCTCTGTTCTTTACTCTGGCGACCACTGTTCTTAACTCTGGCGGCCACTGTTCTTAACTTTGGCTGACACTGTTCTTATCTTTGGCGGCCACTGTTCTTAACTTTGGCAGACACTGTTCTTAACTATTGTGACCACTGTTCTTAACTCTGGCGGCCACTGTTCTTAACTCTGAAGGCCACTGTTCTTAACTCTGGCGGCCACTGTTCTTAACTCTGAAGGCCACTGTTCTTAACTCTGGCGGCCACTGTTCTTAACGTTAGCAGCAACTGTTCTTAACTTTGCCGGTTAATGTTCTTAACTCAGGCGGCCACTGTTCTTAACTCTGGCGGACACTGTTCTTAACTCGTGCGGCCTCTGTTCTTTAATCTGGCAACCACTGTTCTTAACTCTGGCGGCCACGGTTCTTAACTTTGGCGACCTCTGTTCGTAACTATTGGGGCCACTGTTCTTAACTCTGGCGGCCACTGTTCTCAACTCTGGCGGCCACTGTTCTTAACTCTGGTGGCCAATGTTCTTAACTCTGGTGGCCAATGTTTTTAACTAATGCGGCCACTATTTTAACTCTGGCGGAAACTGTTCTTAACTCTGACCGCCAATGTTCTTTACTCTCGTGACCATTGTTCTTATCTCTGACAACAGATGTTCTTTTCTCTGGTGGTACCTGTTCTTAACCCTCGGTTCTTAACTATTGCGGCCACTGTTCTTAACTATTGCGGCCACTGTTCTTAACTCTGGCGGCCACTGTTCTCAACTCTGGCGGCCACTGTTCTTAACTCTGGTGGCCAATGTTCTTAACTCTGGCGGCCACTGTTTTTAACTAATGCGGCCACTATTTTAACTCTGGCGGAAACTGTTCTTAACTCTGACCGCCAATGTTCTTTACTCTCGTGACCATTGTTCTTATCTCTGACAACAGATGTTCTTTTCTCTGGTGGTACCTGTTCTTAACCCTCGGTTCTTAACTATTGCGGCCACTGTTCTTAACTATTGCGGCCACTGTTCCTAACTCTGGCGGCCACTGTTCTCAACTCTGGCGGCCACTGTTCTTAACTCTGGCGGCCACTGTTCTCAACTCTGGCGGCCACTGTTCTTAACTCTGGTGGCCAATGTTCTTAACTCTGGCGGCCACTGTTGTTAACTAATGCGGCCACTATTTTAACTCTGGCGGAAACTGTTCTTAACTCTGACCGCCAATGTTCTTTACTCTCGTGACCATTGTTCTTATCTCTGACAACCGATGTTCTTTTCTCTGGTGGTACCTGTTCTTAACCCTCGGTTCTTAACTATTGCGGCCACTGTTCTTAACTCTGGCGACCACTGTTCTTATCTCTGGCAGTCACTGTTCTATATTCTGATGGGCACTGTTCTAGGCTCTGACGGCAACTGTCCTTAACTCTGGCGGCAACTGTTCTTAACTCTGGCGGCCACTGTTCTTTACTCTGACCGCCTCTGTTCTTAACTCTGACAACCGATAATATTTACTCTGGAGCCAACTGTTCTTAACCTATTGTCCTTAACTATTGCGGCCACTGTTCTTAACTCTGATGGTCACTGTTCTTAACTCTGGCAGCAACTGTTCTTAATTCTTGGGGAAAGTGTTCTTGACCCTGGTGTCCAATGTTCTCCACTCCAGCGGCCACTGTTCTTAACTCAGGAGGCCACTGTTTTTAACTCTAGTGGACACTGTTTATAACTCTGTCGGACACCGTTCATAACTATGGCGGCCACTGTTCTTAACTCGGGCGGGCTCTGTTCTTAACTATTGTGATCACTCTTCTTAACTCTGGCGGCCACTGTTCTCAACTCTGAAGGCCACTGTTCTTAACTCTGGCAGCCACTGTTCTTAACTATTGCGGCCACTATTCTTAACTCTGGCGGCCACTGTTCCTAACGTTAGCAGCAACTGTTCTTAACTTTGGCGGTTAATGTTCTTAACTCTGGCGGCCACTGTTCTTAACTCTGGCGGCCACTGTTCTTAACTTTGGCGACCTCTGTTCGTAACTATTGGCGCCACTGTTCTTAACTCTGACGGCCACTGTTCTTAACTTTGGCGACCTCTGTTCGTAACTATTGGCGCCACTGTTCTTAACTCTGACGGCCACTGTTCTTAACTATTGCGGCCACTGTTCTTAACTCTAGCGGCCACTGTTCTTAACACTGATGGCCACTGTTGTTAACTCTGGCGGCACTGTTCTTAACTCTGGCGGCCACTGTTCCTAACTATTGCGGCTACTGTTCTTAACTCATGTGGCCACTATTCTTAATTATTGCAGCCACTGTTCTTACCTTTTCTGGCCACTTTTCTTAACTGTGGCGGCCACTGTTCCTCACTCTGACGGCCACTGTTCTTAAATATGGCAGCCACTGTTCTTAGCTCTGACAGCTACTGTTCTTTACTCTGCTGGCAACTGTTCTTAATCTTGGCGGTTCTGTTCTTAACTCTGACGGCCACTGTTCTTAACTCTGGCGGCCACTGTTCTTAACCCCTGGCGGCCACTATTCTTAACTCTGACCGACAATGTTCTTTTCTCTGGTGGCTACTGTTCTTAACACTTTAGTGCGTGCGGCACTCCTGAAAAAAAAAGCACCTTGTGCGCGCGGCGTTCTGCGCGCTCAAGCGTAAACACAAAAAAGTGTATAATCTTTTCCTGCTCCTAACATCAATTCACGAGCTACGTTTTTCATTTTGGTATCAATGCGTTGGCAATAAAATTCTCTACAAGATCATATGCATAAAATGTCACCAAAGCATTTGCTATCCCACCACTAAGTAAATAAACACGAAGATGACTCGCCGTGACACCCAAACAGGAAGTAAATGTTCATACTCTTTCGTTTGTTGGAAGCCTCACAGTCATCCTACAGCGCTTATTTTGATATCACTGAACTCGCAATAAAATTCCCCACCCAGACATATGCCTATCAATGTCTAATTATGTTCTGCACGAGTGTGGGAACTGGGCGAAGCGTTCGCCGTGATTTCAGCAGCGACGACACCGCTGTGATGCAGCGCTTTGAAAGTTTATACTTATTTCACTGTCCTGGCATTATTTCTCAAGCTACGTATTTCATTTTTATTGCAATGTGTTCGCAATAGAAAGTTCTATAAGAACATGGGTAGAATTGGCCAACAGAGCGTCAAACAAGTTTGCGGCGAATAAAATCTTACGCGAATCTTACGCGTGTTTGTACCCGTGAGCGTAAAAAGTTTTTACTTTGCTCATGTTTTTTCAAGTTTATACTTGATTCACACCGTTTTTTTTGTTTGTATAGTGTTCGGAATAAAATTCTCTACACAGACATATGCATATAAATGTAGAATCATGATCGCGGCCAACACATGAGTGTGTGGAGTGTGCGATTACCCTCGTTGTGTCACCAACTCAATAGTCTCTCCTCTAAGTTACAATACACGGCCGTTTTCTCAAATAGGCTCTGTGCCTTTTAGAGAAAACAACAATTTAATGGCAAACATATTCATACAAACCCCAAGTCGATCAGGTAGTAAATACCCAATATAAAACACGGTCCGTAAATTTACGTCGTGATCCGACAAGAGGTTAGGCAAAACGCCCGTAATTCCAAGAGGAAAATCCAGAGAAGTGTTAACCTTCTGTTCCTAACTATTGCGGCCACTGTTTTTATCTTTGGCGGCCACTGTTCTTATCTCTGGCAGCAATTGTTCTTAACTGTGATGGCCACTGTTCTTAACTCTGTCGGCTACTATTCTTCACCCTGGTTGTCATTGTTCATGAACCTGGCGGCCACTGTTCTTAACTCTGGCGGTAAATGTTCTTCACTCTGGCGGCCACTGTTCTCAACTCTGGAGGCCACTGTTCTTAACTCTGGAGGCCACTGTTCTTAACTCTGGCGGCCACTGTTCTTAACTCTGGCGGCAAATGTTCTTCACTCTGGCGGCCACTGTTCTCAACTCTGGAGGCCACTGTTCTTAACTCTGGCGGCCACTGTTCTTAACTCTGGCGGCCACTGTTCTTAACTCTGGCGGCCACTTTTCCTAACTCTGACGGCCACTGTTCTTAGCTCTGGCGGCTGCTGTTCTTAACTATTTTGGCCACTGTTCTTAACTGTGGCGGCTACTGTTCTTAACTCTGTTGGACACTGTTCTTAACTATTTTGGCCACTGTTCTTAACTGTAGCGGCCACTGTTCTTAACTCTGTTGGACACTGTTCTTAACTATTTTGGCCACTGTTCTTAACTATTGCAGCCACTGTTCTTAACTCTGACCGCCACTGTTCTTTACTCTTGTGACCACTGTTCTTATCTCTGACAGCCACTGTTCTTACCTCTGGCGGCCACTGTTCTTAACTCTGGTTGCCACTGTTCTTACCTCTGGCGGCCACTGTTCTTAACTGTGGCGGCTACTGTTCTTAACTCTGGCGGCCACTGTTCTTAACTCCTGCGGCTACTGTTCTTAACTATTGCAGCCACTGTTCTTAACTCTGGCGTCCATTGTTCTTAACTCTGGTGGCCAATGTTCTTAACTCCGGCGGCCGATGTTCTTATCTCTGGCAGCAAATGGTCTTAACTCTGTCGTCCGCTGTTCTTAACTCTAGTGTCCTCTATTCTTAACTCTTGTGGCCACTTTTCTTAACTCTGGTGGCCATTGTTCTTAACTCTGGTGGCCACTGTTCTTAACTCTGGCGGCCGCTGTTCTTAACTCTGGCGGCCGCTGTTCTTAACTCTGGCGGCCGCTGTTCTTAACTCTGGCTGCCACTGTTCTTAACTCTGGCGGTAACTGTTCTTAACTCTGGCTGCCACTGTTCTTAACTCTGGCGGCCACTGTTCTTAATTCTGGCGGCCACTGTTCTTAACTATGACGGCCACTGTTCTTAACTCTGGCGGCCACTGTTCTTAACTGTGGCGGCCACTGTTCTTAACTCTGGCGGTAACTGTTCTTAACTCTGGCTGCCACTGTTCTTAACTCTGGCGGCCACTGTTCTTAATTCTGGCGGCCACTGTTCTTAACTATGACGGCCACTGTTCTTAACTCTGGCGGCCACTGTTCTTAACTATGGCTGTCACTGTTCTTAACTCTGGCGGCCGCTGTTCTTAACTCTGGCGGCCAATGGTCTTAACTCCGGCGGCCACTGTTCTTAACTCTGGCGGCCGCTGTTCTTAACTCTGGCGGCCGCTGTTCTTAACTCTGGCGGCCAATGGTCTTAACTCTGGCGGCCACTGTTCTTAACTCTGGCGGCCGCTGTTCTTAACTATGGCTGTCACTGTTCTTAACTCTGGCGGCCGCTGTTCTTAACTATGGCTGTCACTGTTCTTAACTCTGGCGGCCGCTGTTCTTAACTCTGGCGGCCAATGGTCTTAACTCTGGCGGCCACTGTTCTTAACTCTGGCGGCCGCTGTTCTTAACTCTGGCGGCCGCTGTTCTTAACTCTGGCGGCCGCTGTTCTTAATTCTTGCGGCCACTGTTCTTAACTATGGCTGCCACTGTTCTTAACTCTGGCGGTAACTGTTATTAACTCTGGCTGCCACTGTTTTTAACTCTGGCGGCCACTGTTCTTAACTGTGGCGGCCACTGTTCTTAACTGTGGCGGCCACTGTTCTTAACTCTGCCGGCCACTGTTCTTAACTGTGGCGGCCACTGTTCTTAACTCAGGCGGTCACTGTTCTTAACTCTGACGGCCACTGTTCTTAACTCAGGCGGTCACTGTTCTTAACTCTGACGGCCGCTGTTCTTAACTCTGACGGCCGCTGTTCTTAACTCTGGCGGTAACTGTTCTTAACTCTGGCTGCCACTGTTCTTAACTCTGGCGGTCACTGTTCTTAACTCTGGCGGTCACTGTTCTTAACTCTGACGGCCACTGTTCTTAACTCTGGCGGTCACTGTTCTTAACTCTGGCGCCACTGTTCTTAACTCTGATGGCCACTGTTCTTAACTCTGACGACCACTGTTCTTAACTCTGGCGGTCACTGTTCTTAACTCTGACGGCCACTGTTCTTAACTCTGGCGGTCACTGTTCTTAACTCTGGCGCCACTGTTCTTAACTCTGATGGCCACTGTTCTTAACTCTGACGGCCACTGTTCTTCACTCTGGCGGTCACTGTTCTTAACTCTGACGGCCACTGTTCTTAACTCTGGCGGTCACTGTTCTTAACTCTGATGTCCACTGTTCTTAACTCTGGCGGTCACTGTTCTTAACTCTGACGGCCACTGTTCTTAACTCTGGTGGTCACTGTTCTTAACTCTGACGGCCACTGTTCTTAACTCTGACGGCCACTGGTCTTAACTCTGACGGCCACTGTTCCTAACTCTGACGGCCACTGTTCTTAACTCTGACTTCCACTGTTCTTAACTCTGACGGCCACTGTTCTTAACTCTGGCGGTCACTGTTCTTAACTCTGACGGCCACTGTTCTTAACTCTGGCGGTCACTGTTCTTAACTCTGACGGCCACTGTTCTTAACTCTGGCGGTCACTGTTCTTAACTCTGACGTCCACTGTTCTTAACTCTGGCGGTCACTGTTCTTAACTCTGGCGGTCACTGTTCTTAACTCTGGCGGTCACTGTTCTTAACTCTGGCGGTCACTGTTCTTAACTCTGGCGGTCACTGTTCTTAACTCTGGCGGTCACTGTTCTTAACTCTGGTGGTCACTGTTGTTAACTCTGACGGCCACTGTTCTTAACTCTGACGGCCACTGTTCTTAACTCTGACGGCCACTGTTCTTAACTCTGACGGCCACTCACCTCTGGAGTTCGTATCACGTGGTCCAGCCAAGACATGAGTATTGCCTTGTAAGGTTCAAATAAATATTTCACACAGGTTCCTATAGTCATGATAAATGATCACATATCATCCAATTTTTATTAACACAGTTAAACAGACGGTTTATTGTGATTATTCTCGTGGAAATGTTAATCATGTTTGGACATTGTAGTTACAACAAATTTATTTCTGACTGTTACAGGGACAGTGTTGGAGACAGTGTGAAGTAGAGTATGCAGTATTGCGACAGGGGATCAGGGAGGGAAATACTGGACGTCTTGCGGGCAGCATCCCCCTGGTGTGTGACGGCCACCAGCAGGACCACACTGGCAGGACTCCCCTCCACTGGGCGGCGGAGCTCGGCCCGGCCCAGGTGGTGAAGGTCCTCCTGGAGGCGTGCTCGGTGTACCCACACGTCCTGACCTGGGCTGGGGAGACCCCTGCTGACCTGGCACTGCGGGCAGGTCATCTCCAGGTCATCAACACTCTCCACAGTTACCACAGGTCCAAGGTTAGTTCTGTGTTAATGTTGGTAAACAGATGTCTTAACCGTTGTCAGTATTCACCACGACTGGTGACTGTCACACCTGCCCGACTTGGGCTTGGTGATGACGCCCGCGTCATGTAAACTGACGCGGGCGTCAATTTATATGACGTGGGCGAGCGAGGATCACTAACTCCTCAGAGCTTCAATAGTAGTCAGGGGAAGGCGAAAACTCCAGCATGGTAGCAGAAGTTGCCTATGGACTCTTTCCTTATTATGACTACTCGATAGCCCAGTCGGTAGAGCTTCGGCATCACATGCGTGGGGTCCGCGGTTCAAGTCTCCGACAGCCCAGGTGAATTAAATGTTTATTTCCAACATTACAAGTATAAATGACAATTTATAAGTATCATTATTATTGAGAAAATCCACAGGAGCCGTAATGAGGATTCGAACCTATGTGCTGTGCATCACGGGTCGTATGGATTTTCTCATTGATGCAGTCATGTTAGTGTGATTACTCTCTTTATTTTTATTTATATAGTCGTAATGGCTTGGCGATTCTTCCTCATAGTTCCCATCCCTTCTCTGTGTATTATTATTATAATTAAAGCCACGTCCATAGTTTTATACTTCAGCCCAAAACAAAGTCATAGTTATAGTAAACTCTCAGTGTATATACACCAGGAAGTTGGGTATACATCTCAGTGTATATACACCAGGAAGTTGGGTATACATCCCGGTGTATATACACAGGGAAGTGGAGTATACATCTCAGTGTATATACACCAGGAAGTTGGGTATACATCCCGGTGTATATACACCAGGAAGTTGGGTATACATCTCAGTGTATATACACCAGGAAGTTGGGTATACATCTCAGTGTATATACACAGGGAAGTGGGGTATACATCTCAGTGTATATACACAGGGAAGTTGGGTATACATCTCAGTGTATATACACAGGGAAGTTGGGTATACATCTCAGTGTATATACACAGGGAAGTGGGGTATACATCCCGGTGTATATATATATACACCATGAAGTTGGGTATACATCTCGGTGTATATACACCAGGAAGTTGGGTATACATCTCGGTGTATATACACCGGGAAGTGGGGTATACATCTCATTGTATATACACCAGGAAGTTGGGTATACATCTCGGTGTATATACACAAGGAAGTGGGGTATACATCTCGGTGTATATACACCGGGAAGTGGGGTATACATCTCATTGTATATACACCAGGAAGTGGGGTATACATCTCAGTGTATATACACAAGGAAGTGGGGTATACATCTCAGTGTATATTCACCGGGAAGTTGGGTATACATCTCAGTGTATATATATATACACAGGGAAGTTGGGTATACATCTCAGTGTATATACACAGGGAAGTTGGGTATACATCTCAGTGTATATATATATACACAAGGAAGTGGGGTATACATCTCGGTGTATATACACCGGGAAGTTGGGTATACATTTCAGTGTATATATACAGGGAAGTTAGGTATACATCTCGGTGTATATACACAGGGAAGTGGGGTATACATCTCAGTGTATATATACACAGGGAAGTGGGGTATACATCTCAGTGTATATATACACAGGGAAGTGGGGTATACATCTCAGTGTATATATACACAGGGAAGTGGGGTATACATTTCAGTGTATATATATACAGGGAAGTGGGGTATACATCTCAGTCTATATGGTGGTGAATAGGGGGTCTGACAGCTGAATGGATAGCGCTCGGGATTCGTCGTCCTGAGGTTTCAAGTTCGATCCCCGGTGAAGGCGGAAACAAATGGGCAGAGTTTCTTTCACCCTGATGCATCTGTTCACCTAGCCGTAAATAGGTGCCTGGGAGTTAGGCAGCTACTACGGGTTGCTTCCTGGAGGTGTGTAACAAGAAGGAGGCCTGGTCGAGGACTGGGCCGCGGGGACGCTAAGCCCCGAAATCCTCTCAAGATAACCTCAAGATATATGCCAAGAAGTGAGGTATACATCTGTGAGTATACACCAGCTCAATAGTATACTCCACTTAACAACATAACTACCCGCTGTTCACTCAGTAACAACGTAAAGAACATAATTATGAACTACAAACTGTAACATTCACATATAAACAAGAATTATGGAACTGTTCTTGAGACAAATTTCCCGTGACTAATTATCTGAATATTTTGTCTTGTGTTTTGGGTTTGTTAAACATAGTTATTGATGCGTTGTTTTCTCGACGTAATGTCTTGGTATAAACACAATGTGATTATTGTTTTTGAGCTTTTGCTGAATGTTATATCAGTGCTAAATACAACATGATTAATGTTGTAAAACATTCTCATCAATGTTGCATCAATGATAAACACAAGATGATTAATGCTGTTAAGCATTTTTAACAATGTTAAATCAATATTACAGACAATATGGTTAAGACAGAGAAGACAACTTGACCAGAGTTTCCATAATGTTAATCATGTTGTTGTTTGTTGATTAGGATTCAGCTACTGGGAACTAAACGTTCCAAGTAGCACGGGCTATGGTGAGCCCGTAGTGGACTTACCTGGGACAGGAGCGGGGCTGTCGTTAAACATGTATATTAAAATCCTCGCCAGGTTCTCTTCACACAAGTGACAATATACATCAGGTATACATATAGTCACAGAGAGCCTCAGTCTACGAGGTCAGGACTCTTAGTCTACGAGGTCAGGACTCTCAGTCTACGAGGTCAGGACTCTCAGTCTACGAGGTCATGACCCTCAGTCTACGAGGTCATGACCCTCAGTCTACGAGGTCATGACCCTCAGTCACTGAGGTCAGGACTCTCAGTCTACGAGGTCAGGACTCTCAGTCTACGAGGTCAGGACCCTCAGTCTACGAGGTCATGACCCTCAGTCTACGAGGTCATGACCCTCAGTCTACGAGGTCAGGACCCTCAGTCTACGAGGTCATGACCCTCAGTCTACGAGGTCATGACCCTCAGTCTACGAGGTCAGGACTCTCAGTCTACGAGGTTATGACCCTCCTCTTAAGTGTGTGTGTGTGTGTGAACTCACCTAGTTGTACTCGCCTAGTTGTGCTTGCGGAGGTTGAGCTCTGGCTCTTTGGTCCCGCCTCTCAACTATCAATCAACTGGTGTACAGATTCCTGAGCCTACTGAGCTCTAAGATATCTACATTTGAAACTGTGTATGGCGTCAGCCTCCACCACATCACTTCCTAATGCATTGCACTTGTTTACTACTCTGACACTGAAAAAGTTCTTTCAAATGTCTCTGTGGCTCATTTGGGTACTAAGTTTTCCCCTGTGTCCCCTTGTTCGTGTTCCACCCGTGCTGAAGAGTTTGTCTTTGTCCACCCTGTAAATTCCTCTGAGAATTTTGCAGGTGGTTATCTTGAGGTTATCTTGAGATGATTTCGGGGCTTTTTAGTGTCCCCGCGGCCCGGTCCTCGACCAGGCCTCCACCCCCAGGAAGCAGCCTGTGACAGCTGACTAACACCCAAGTACCTATTTTACTGCTAGGTAACAGCGGCATAGGGTGAAAGAAACTCTGCCCAATGTTTCTCGCCGGCGCCTGGGATCGAACCCAGGACCACAGGATCACGAGTCCAGCGTGCTGTCCGCTCGGCCGACCGGCTCCCAGGTGGTTATCATGTCTTCCCTTACTCTTCTGTTTTCCAGGGGACGTGAGGTTCAGCTCCTTTAGCCTTTCCTCGTAGCTCTTACCTCTCAGTTCCGGGACAAGTCTGGTGGCATACCGCTGAATCTTCTCAAACTTTGCCTTGTGTTTAACTTGGTATGGACTCCAAGCTGGAGTTGCATATTCCGGAACTGGTCTGACATAAGTGGTATGCAGGGTCCTGAACGATTCCTTACACAAATTTCAAAAGGCAGTTCTTATGTTGGCCCGTCTAGAATATGTCACTGATGATATCCTTTTGATGTGGGCCTCTGGGGACAGGTTCGGTGTCATATCAACCCCCAGGTCTTTCTCTCTATTTGACTCTTGTAGGATTTCACCTCCCAGATGGTACCTTGTGTTCAGCCTTCTGCTCCCTTCGCCTAATTTCATTACTTTACACTTTCCAGAGTTGAACTTTAGTAGCCATTTTCTAGACCATCTCTCCAGTTTTTCCAGGTCGTCCTGTAGTTTCTGTCTATCTTCATCTGTCTTTATTCTTCTCATAATTTTTGCATCTTCAGCCAACATTGAAGGGAATGAGTCTATACCCTCAGGAAAGTCGTTTACATATATTAATAACAGGATGGGTCCAAGTACAGAGCCCTGTGTGACCCCGCTGGTGACATCACGCCACTCTGATGTCTCTCTCTTGCCAGTTATTCGCTGTTTCCTGTTGCTTAGATATTCCCTGATCCACTGGAGCACCTTACATTTAACTCCTGCCTGATGCTAAAACTTTTATAACAGAATTTTATGGGGTACTGTGTCAAAGGCTTTCTGACAGTCCAAGAAAATGCAGTCTGCCCACACTTCTCTTTCTTGCCTAATTTTTGTTGCTTGGACATAGAATTCTATCAAGTCAAGTTATGGTCAAGACACATAAGCCAGGGGCATCTATGGCTGGTCAAGACACATAAACCTGGGGCATCTATGGCTGGTCAAGACACATAAGCCTAGGGCATCTATGGCTGGTCAAGACACATAAGCCTGGGGCATCTGTGGCTGGTCAAGACACATAAGCCTGGGGCATCTATGGCTGGTTAAGACACATAAGCCTGGGGCATCTATGGCTAGTCAAGACACATAAGCCTGGGGCATCTATGGCTGGTCAAGACACATAAGCCTGGGGCATCTATGGCTGGTCAAGACACATAAGCCTGGAGCATCTATGGCTGGTCAAGACACATAAGCCTGGGGCATCTATTGCTGGTCAAGACACATAAGCCTGGGGCATCTATGGCTGGTGAAGACACATAAGCCTGAGGCATCTATGGCTGGTCAAGACACATAAGCCTGGGGCATCTGTGGCTGGTCAAGACACATAAGCCTGGGGCATCTATGGCTGGTCAAGACACATAAGCCTGGGGCATCTATGGTCACCTCTGCTGGGTACTGTCTCAAGGTCACCTCTGCTGGGTACTATCTCAAGGTCACCTCTGCTGGGTACTGTCCCAAGGTCACCTCTGCTGGGTACTGTCTCAAGGTCACCTCTGCTGGGTACTGTCTCAAGGTCACCTCTGCTGGGTACTGTCTCAAGGTCACCTCTGCTGGGTACTGTCTCAAGGTCACCTCTGCTGGGTACTGTCTCAAGGTCACCTCTGCTGGGTACTGTCTCAAGGTCACCTCTGCTGAGTACTTTCTCAAGGTTACCTCTGCTGGGTACTGTCTCAAGGTCACCTCTGCTGGGTACTGTCTCAAGGTCACCTCTGCTGGGTACTGTCTCAAATGTCACCTCTGCTGGGTACTGTCTCAAGGTCACCTCTGCTGGGTACTGTCTCAAGGTCACCTCTGCTTGGTACTGTCTCAAGGTCACCTCTGCTGGGTACTGTCTAAAGGTCACCTCTGCTGGGTACTGTCTCAAGGTCACCTCTGCTGGGTACTGTCTCAAGGTCACCTCTGCTGGGTACTGTCTCAAGGTCACCTCTGCTGGGTACTGTCTCAAGGTCACCTCTGCTGGGTACAGTCTTAAGGTCACCTCTGCTGGGAACTGTCCCAAGGTCGCCTCTCCTGGGTACTGTCTCAAGGTCACCACTGCTAAGTACTCTCTCAAGGTCACCTCTGCTAATTACTGTCTCAATGTCACCTTTGCTTCGTACTGTCTCAAAGTCACCTCTGCTAAGTACAGTCTCAAGGTCACCTCTGCTTGGCACTGTCTCAAGGTCACCTATGCTAAGTACTGTCTCAAGGTCACCTCTGCTAGGTACTGTTTCAAGGTCACCTCTGCTAGGTACTGTCTCAAGGTCACCTCTGCTTGGCACTGTCTCAAGGTCACCTCTGCTAAGTACTGTCTCAAGGTCACCTCTGCTAAGTACTGTCTCAAAGTTACCTCTGCTAGGTACTGTCTCAAGGTCACCTCTGCTGGGTACTGTCTCAAGGTCACCTCTGTTAAGTACTGTCTCAAGGTAACCTCTGCTAGGTACTGTCTCAAGGTCACCTCTGCTAGGTACTGTCTCAAGGTCACCTCTGCTAAGTACTGTCTCAAGGTCACTTCTGCTGGGAACTGTCTCAAGGTCACCTCTGCTGGGTACTGTCTCAAGGTCATCTCTGCTAAGTACTGTCTCAAGGTCATCTCTGCTGGGTACTGTCTCAAGGTCGCCTCTCCTGGGTACTGTCACAAGGTCACCTCTGCTGGGTACTGTCTCAAGGTCGCCTCTCCTGGGTACTGTCACAAGGTCACCTCTGCTGGGTACTGTCTCAAGGTCATCTCTGCTGGGTACTGTCACAAGGTCACCTCTGCTGGGTACTGTCTCAAGGTCGCCTCTCATGGGTACTGTCACAAGGTCACCTCTGCTGGGTACTGTCTCAAGGTCATCTCTGCTGGGTACTGTCACAAGGTCACCTCTGCTGGGTACTGTCTCAAGGTCATCTCTGCTAAGTACTGTCTCAAGGTCACCTCTCCTGGGTACTGTCTCAAGGTCATCTCTGCTAAGTACTGTCTCAAGGTCATCTCTGCTGGGTACTGTCACAAGGTCACCTCTGCTAGGTACTGTCTCATGGTCATCTCTGCTAAGTACTGTCTCAAGGTCACCTCTCCTGGGTACTGTCTCAAGATCACCTCTGCTAGGTACTGTCTCAAGGTCATCTCTGCTAAGTACTGTCTCAAGGTCATCTCTGCTGGGTACTGTCACAAGGTCACCTCTGCTGGGTACTGTCTCAAGGTCATCTCTGCTAAGTACTGTCTCAAGGTCACCTCTCCTGGGTACTGTCTCAAGATCACCTCTGCTAGGTACTGTCTCAAGGTTATCTCTGCTAAGTACTGTCTCAAGGTCATATCTGCTGGGTACTGTCTCAAGGTCACCTCTGCTGGGTACTGTCTCAAGGTCACCTCTGCTGGGTACTGTCTCAAGGTCACCTCTGCTGGGTACAGTCTTAAGGTCACCTCTGCTAGGTACTGTCTCAAGGTTATCTCTGCTAAGTACTGTCTCAAGGTCATATCTGCTGGGAACTGTCCCAAGGTCGCCTCTCCTGGGTACTGTCTCAAGATCACCTCTGCTAGGTACTGTCTCAAGGTTATCTCTGCTAAGTACTGTCTCAAGGTCATATCTGCTGGGAACTGTCCCAAGGTCGCCTCTCCTGGGTACTGTCTCAAGGTCACCACTGCTAAGTACTCTCTCAAGGTCACCTTTGCTTCGTACTGTCTCAAAGTCACCTCTGCTAAGTACAGTCTCAAGGTCACCTCTGCTTGGCACTGTCTCAAGGTCACCTCTGCTAAGTACTGTCTCAAGGTCACCTCTGCTAAGTACTGTCTCAAAGTTACATCTGCTAGGTACTGTCTCAAGGTCACCTCTGCTGGGTACTGTCTCAAGGTCACCTCTGTTAAGTACTGTCTCAAGGTCACCTCTGCTAGGTACTGTCTCAAGGTCACCTATGCTAAGTACTGTCTCAAGGTCACCTCTGCTAGGTACTGTTTCAAGGTCACCTCTGCTAGGTACTGTCTCAAGGTCACCTCTGCTTGGCACTGTCTCAAGGTCACCTCTGCTAAGTACTGTCTCAAGGTCACCTCTGCTAAGTACTGTCTCAAAGTTACCTCTGCTAGGTACTGTCTCAAGGTCACCTCTGCTGGGTACTGTCTCAAGGTCACCTCTGTTAAGTACTGTCTCAAGGTCACCTCTGCTAGGTACTGTCTCAAGGTCACCTCTGCTAGGTACTGTCTCAAGGTCACCTCTGCTGGGTACTGTCTCAAGGTCACCTCTGCTAGGTACTGTCTCAAGGTCACCTCTGCTAAGTACTGTCTCAAGGTCACCTCTGCTAAGTACTGTCTCAAGGTCACCTCTGCTGGGTACTGTCACAAGGTCACCTCTGCTGGGTACTGTCTCAAGGTCATCTCTGCTAAGTACTGTCTCAAGGTCATCTCTGCTGGGTACTGTCACAAGGTCACCTCTGCTGGGTACTGTCTCAAGGTCATCTCTGCTAAGTACTGTCTCAAGGTCACCTCTGCTGGGTACTGTCTCAAGGTCACCTCTGCTAGGTACTGTCTCAAGGTCACCTCTGCTAAGTACTGTCTCAAGGTCACTTCTGCTGGGAACTGTCTCAAGGTCACCTCTGCTGGCTACTGTATCAAGATCACCTCTCCTAAGTACTGTTTCAGGGTCACCTCTGCTGGGTACTGTCTCAAGGTCGCCTCTCCTGGGTACTGTCACAAGGTCACCTCTGCTGGGTACTGTCTCAAGGTCACCTCTCCTGGGTACTGTCTCAAGATCACCTCTGCTAGGTACTGTCTCAAGGTCATCTCAACTAAGTACTGTCTCAAGGTCATCTCTGCTGGGTACTGTCACAAGGTCACCTCTGCTGGGTACTGTCTCAAGGTCATCTCTGCTAAGTACTGTCTCAAGGTCACCTCTCCTGGGTACTGTCTCAAGGTCACCTCTGCTAGGTACTGTCTCAAGGTCATCTCTGCTAAGTACTGTCTCAAGGTCACCTCTGCTGGGTACTGTCTCAAGGTCATCTCTGCTAAGTACTGTCTCAAGGTCACCTCTGCTGGGTACTGTCACAAGGTCACCTCTGCTAGGTACTGTCTCAAGGTCATCTCTGCTAAGTACTGTCTCAAGGTCACCTCTGCTGGGTACTGTCACAAGGTCACCTCTGCTGGGTACTGTCTCAAGGTCATCTCTGCTAAGTACTGTCTCAAGGTCATCTCTGCTGGGTACTGTCTCAAGGTCACCTCTGTTGGGTACTGTCACAAGGTCACCTCTGCTAGGTACTGTCTCAAGGTCATCTCTGCTAAGTACTGTCTCAAGGTCACCTCTCCTGGGTACTGTCTCAAGGTCACCTCTGCTAGGTACTGTGTCAAGGTTATCTCTGCTAAGTACTGTCTCAAGGTCATATCTGCTGGGTACTGTCTCAAGGTCACCTCTGCTGGGTACTGTCTCAAGGTCACCTCTGCTTGGTACTGTCTCAAGGTCACCTCTGCTTGGTACTGTCTCAAGGTCACCTCTGCTGGGTACTGTCTCAAGGTCACCTCTGCTAGGTACTGTCTCAAGGTCACCTCTGCTTGGTACTGTCTCAAGGTCACCTCTGCTTGGTACTGTCTCAAGGTCACCTCTGCTGGGTACTGTCTCAAGGTCACCTCTGCTGGGTACTGTCTCAAAGTCACCTCTGCTTGGTACTGTCTCAAGGTCACCTCTGCTTGGTACTTTCTCAAGGTCACCTCTGCTGGGTACTGTCTCAAGGTCACCTCTGCTAGGTACTGTTTCAAGGTCACCTGTGCTAGGTACTGTCTCAAGGTCACCTCTGCTGGGTACTGTCTCAAAGTCACCTCTGCTGGGCACTGTCTCAAGGTCACCTCTGCTTGGTACTGTCTCAAGGTCACCTCTGCTTGGTACTGTCTCAAGGTCACCTCTGCTTGGTACTGTCTCAAGGTCACCTCTGCTGGGTACTGTCTCAAGGTCACCTCTGCTAGGTACTGTTTCAAGGTCACCTGTGCTAGGTACTGTCTCAAGGTCACCTCTGCTGGGTACTGTCTCAAAGTCACCTCTGCTGGACACTGTCTCAAGGTCGCCTTTGCTAATTACTGTCTCAAGGTCACTTCTGCTGGGTACTGTATCAAGATCACCTCTCCTAAGTACTGTTTCAGGGTCACCTCTGCTGGGTACTGTCTCAAGGTCGCCTCTCCTGGGTACTGTCACAAGGTCACCTCTGCTGGGTACTGTCTCAAGGTCACCTCTCCTGGGTACTGTCTCAAGATCACCTCTGCTAGGTACTGTCTCAAGGTCATCTCTGCTAAGTACTGTCTCAAGGTCATCTCTGCTGGGTACTGTCACAAGGTCACCTCTGCTGGGTACTGTCTCAAGGTCATCTCTGCTAAGTACTGTCTCAAGGTCACCTCTCCTGGGTACTGTCTCAAGGTCACCTCTGCTAGGTACTGTCTCAAGGTCATCTCTGCTAAGTACTGTCTCAAGGTCACCTCTGCTGGGTACTGTCTCAAGGTCATCTCTGCTAAGTACTGTCTCAAGGTCACCTCTGCTGGGTACTGTCACAAGGTCACCTCTGCTAGGTACTGTCTCAAGGTCATCTCTGCTAAGTACTGTCTCAAGGTCACCTCTGCTGGGTACTGTCACAAGGTCACCTCTGCTGGGTACTGTCTCAAGGTCATCTCTGCTAAGTACTGTCTCAAGGTCATCTCTGCTGGGTACTGTCTCAAGGTCACCTCTGTTGGGTACTGTCACAAGGTCACCTCTGCTAGGTACTGTCTCAAGGTCATCTCTGCTAAGTACTGTCTCAAGGTCACCTCTCCTGGGTACTGTCTCAAGGTCACCTCTGCTAGGTACTGTGTCAAGGTTATCTCTGCTAAGTACTGTCTCAAGGTCATATCTGCTGGGTACTGTCTCAAGGTCACCTCTGCTGGGTACTGTCTCAAGGTCACCTCTGCTTGGTACTGTCTCAAGGTCACCTCTGCTTGGTACTGTCTCAAGGTCACCTCTGCTGGGTACTGTCTCAAGGTCACCTCTGCTAGGTACTGTCTCAAGGTCACCTCTGCTTGGTACTGTCTCAAGGTCACCTCTGCTTGGTACTGTCTCAAGGTCACCTCTGCTGGGTACTGTCTCAAGGTCACCTCTGCTGGGTACTGTCTCAAGGTCACTTCTGCTTGGTACTGTCTCAAGGTCACCTCTGCTTGGTACTTTCTCAAGGTCACCTCTGCTGGGTACTGTCTCAAGGTCACCTCTGCTAGGTACTGTTTCAAGGTCACCTGTGCTAGGTACTGTCTCAAGGTCACCTCTGCTGGGTACTGTCTCAAAGTCACCTCTGCTGGGCACTGTCTCAAGGTCACCTCTGCTTGGTACTGTCTCAAGGTCACCTCTGCTTGGTACTGTCTCAAGGTCACCTCTGCTTGGTACTGTCTCAAGGTCACCTCTGCTGGGTACTGTCTCAAGGTCACCTCTGCTAGGTACTGTTTCAAGGTCACCTGTGCTAGGTACTGTCTCAAGGTCACCTCTGCTGGGTACTGTCTCAAAGTCACCTCTGCTGGACACTGTCTCAAGGTCGCCTTTGCTAATTACTGTCTCAAGGTCACTTCTGCTGGGTACTGTCTCAAGGTCACCTCTGCTTGGTACTGTCTCAAGGTCACCTCTGCTGGGTACTGTCTCAAGGTCACCTCTGCTGGGTACTGTCTCAAGGTCACTTCTGCTGGGTACTGTCTCAAGGTCACCTCTGCTAGGTACTGTCTCAAGGTCACCTCTGCTGGGTACTGTCTCAAAGTCACCTCTGCTGGACACTGTCTCAAGGTCGCCTTTGCTAATTACTGTCTCAAGGTCACTTCTGCTGGGTACTGTCTCAAGGTCACTACTGCTAAGTACTCTCTCAAGGTCACCTCTGCTAATTACTGTCTCAAGGTCACCTTTGCTTCGTACTCTCTCAAGGTCACCTCTGCTAATTACTGTATCAAGGTCACCGTTGCTTCGTACTGTCTCAAGGTCACCTCTGCTAGGTACTGTCTCAAGGTCACCTCTGCTAAGTACTGTCTCAAGGTCACCTCTGCTTTGCACTGTCTCAAGGTCACCTTTGCTTCGTACTGTCTCAAGGTCACCTCTGCTAAGTACTGTCTCAAGGTCACCTCTGCTTGGTACTGTCTCAAGGTCACCTCTGCTTGGTACTGTCTCAAGGTCACCTCTGCTAAGCACTGTCTCAAGGTCACCTCTGCTGAGTACTGTCTCAAGGTCACCTCTGCTAGGTACTGTCTCAAGGTCAACTCAGGAAGTTGTAAACTCTGACTCAGTAGGCCAGGATGTAGATGACAGTAAACTAGAAAGTGTACCAGACAGTACTGACAGCTCGATAGGTACAGACACCACGACGGTTCTCGATAAAGCAATTCAGAACAGAAGGACAGACTTATGCAAATTTTATGCAAAGGGCATATGCAGACATAGATATGCTGGTAATAAGAAAGGATTAGAATGCAGTTACCTACATCCCAAAAAATGTTTAAATATGCTTAGGAAAGGTGAGTGTCGATTTGGATCAATATGTAGGTTTTTCCATCCTGACATGTGCCAAACCTCACTGGAGGACAGAAAATGCTATGACCTCAGCTGCCCACACTTTCACGTGAAAGGCACGGAACGCTACATAATGAGTGGCAAGCAGGATAATGAAATTGAAGTAAACTCTATAAATTTTTTATACCAGACCGGCAGAGAATTCAAAAGGAGCAGCATGGAGAGTGTATGGAACTGGATGCCAGATCCACTTGCATTCCAGAATTACAGATACAATTACCCACCGAAAGGGAACTACAACTACGACAGAAAACTGCCCTACAACAATCGGTACTGGTCAGAACAAACTCATTATGTCCACGCATAATGGGCTTGCCGAAAAAGTCTCCCATTCAAACTATCACTAATAGAGTAACCTCATTCATCTTTGCCAACATACAAGGACTGAAAACAAGAACAAACAACAAAGTACAGTTCATAAATGGCCTCCTCACGGAGTCAAATGCCGTATTTAGAGCTTTCACAGAAACCCATGCAGGGGAATTGTTGGACAGTGAGATCGGGATTCCAGGATATAACCTATACAGGTGTGATAGGAAAATTAGGTCACATGGAGGAGTGGGTCTGTATATTAGGGAAGACCTTGTATGCTCGGAGCTCCTAAACGTTACAAATGAGGTGGTAGAGGTACTGGGATTAAAAATAGAGAAAATAAATTTAGTGATTATACTAATATACAAACCGCCAGATGCAACGGCTGAGGAATTCACAGAACAAATAAGCAAAATAGAGAATAGCCTTGATAATTTGGAGAACCCGATACCTGATATTATCTTCCTAGGTGACTTCAACTTGCCTAGTCTCAGGTGGAAAATAGCAAACAATAATATTATACCAGGAAATCTATCAGGACCTAACCAACAACAGATTAGAGAACTACTTAGATTCTGTGACATTGTTTCACTCAATCAGCAGATATCGGAGCCAACGAGAAATGAAAATATTCTAGATCTGGTCTTTACGAACAATGAAGACATTATCAGAGACATTACGATATCAGATACCACATACTCAGATCACAAACTCATTGAAGTGCAAACGATCATCAATACTCAGAATAGACCTAAAACGTTGATAAAGCGAGAGGGGCTATTCAGTAAATTCAATTTTAATAATAAAAGGATAGACTGGGAGATAATAAACAGGGAACTTACAAACATTCCATGGGGAACTGTTCTAAGTAATACAAGTCCTACAGAAGGAATAGAAAAACTGACTTCAGAAGCGTATCAAGTCTGTCTGAAACATGTTCCTTTGAGGAAAGCCAGAAAGAGATCTAACGTAGAAAGAGAACGCAGACGACACTATAAACGCAGGAAAAAAATAACGGAACTGCTTATGCAGACACGAATTTCCCGTCAAAGAAGGAATAATTTAAATAGGGAGATTGAAGAAATCGAGCAGAAATTGAAACACTCATATGAAACTGAAGAAAGGCAGTTAGAACAGAAAGCAATTCATGAAATAAAGAAAAATCCAAAATATTTCTTCTCATATGCGAAATCAAAAGCAAAAACCACTGCCAGTATTGGACCTATTCGTACAAGTGAAGGTTCATACACGGAGGATGACAAAAAAATTAGTGAAATCCTAAAAAAGCAGTATGAGGACATGTTTAGCACTCCAATAAACAACATGAAGGTGGAAGATCCAGACAATTTCTTTATGCGGGATATTCAAACCCCTGTAAATATAACTGATATAAACACGAGCGCACTAAATTTTGACAAAGAAATTGAAAACATGCCCATGCACTCGGCCCCAGGTCCAGACTCATGGAATTCAAAATTTATAAAGAAATGCAAAGTGCCGGTAGCACAGGCACTTAGTATAGTGTGGAGGAAGAGCTTGGACACGGGGGAGATACCAGATGCACTTAAAGTAGCAGACATAGCCCCTCTACACATGGGAGGGAGCAAAGCATTGGCAAAAAATTATAGACCAGTTGCACTAACATCGCACATCATAAAAGTATTTGAGAGAGTGATTAGGAGTCAGGTCACCAATTTCATGGAGATCAATGACCTTCACAACCCAGGCCAACATGGATTTCGAGCGGGAAGATCGTGCCTCTCACAGTTACTTGAGCACTACGACAAAGTCACTGAGGCATTAGAAGAAAAACAGAATGCTGATGTGATATACACGGACTTCGCAAAGGCTTTCGATAAATGTGACCATGGCGTGATAGCACACAAAATGAAGTCAATGGGAATAACCGGTAAAGTAGGACGCTGGATACTCAGTTTTCTGTCAAACAGGACTCAGCGAGTAACTGTCAACCATATAAAATCTAGTTCAAGTGCAGTGAAAAGCTCTGTACCTCAGGGTACAGTCCTTGCACCGCTGCTTTTCCTTATTCTCATATCAGATATAGACAAAAATACAAGTCACAGCTTCGTATCATCCTTTGCAGATGACACAAAAATCAGTATGAAAATTACCTCGGCTGAGGACATTGAAAAACTTCAAGCTGATATTAATAAAGTTTTCGACTGGGCATCAGAAAATAACATGATGTTTAACAGTGATAAATTCCAGGTACTCAGGTACGGTAAAAATGAGGACCTTAAACATAATACAGAGTACAAAACACAATCAAATGTACCCATAGTAGGAAAACAGCATGTAAAGGATTTGGGAATAATAATGTCTGACGACCTAACGTTTAAGGAGCATAACCAAGCAAATATTGCGACAGCCAGAAAAATGATAGGATGGATTACGAGAACTTTCAAATCCAGGGATCCATTCACAATGGTTGTACTCTTCAAGTCACTTCTGTTGTCCCGTCTTGAGTACTGCTCAGTACTCACTTCCCCCTTCAGAGCAGGAGAGATTGCCGAAATAGAGGGAATACAGAGAACATATACGGCACGCATAGACGCAATAAAGCACCTAAATTATTGGGATCGTCTCAAAGCCCTCCAAATGTACTCACTAGAAAGAAGACGAGAGAGATATCAAATAATATACACCTGGAAGATACTGGAGGGCCAAGTACCAAATCTACACAGTAAAATAACAACGTACTGGAGTGAACGACATGGAAGAAAATGTAGAATAGAACCAGTGAAGAGCAGAGGTGCCATAGGCACAATCAGAGAACACTGTATAAACATCAGAGGTCCGCGGTTGTTCAACGTCCTCCCAGCAAGCATAAGAAATATTGCCGGAACAACCGTGGACATTTTCAAGAGGAAACTAGATTTATTCCTCCAAGGAGTGCCGGACCAACCGGGCTGTGGTGGGTATGTGGGCCTGCGGGCCGCTCCAAGCAACAGCCTGGTGGACCAAACTCTCACAAGTCGAGCCTGGCCTCGGGCCGGGCTTGGGGAGTAGAAGAGCTCCCAGAACCCCATCAACCAGGTAACCAGGTACCTCTGCTAGGTACTGTTTCAAGGTCACATCTGCTAGGTACTGTCTCAAGGTCACCTCTGCTAAGTACTGTCTCAAGGTCACCTCTGCTTGGTACTGTCTCAAGGTCACCTCTGCTTGGTACTGTCTCAAGGTCACCTCTGCTAAGTACTGTCTCAAAGTCACCTCTGCTAAGTACTGTCTCAAGGTCACCTCTGCTAAGTACTGTCTCAAGGTCACCTCTGCTAAGTACTGTCTCAAGGTCACCTCTGCTAAGTACTGTCTCAAGGTCACCTCTGCTAAGTACTGTCTCGAGGTCACCTCTGTTGGGTACTGTCTCAAGGTCACCTCTGCTAGGTACTGTCTCAAGGTCACCTCTGCTAGGTACTGTCTCAAGGTCACCTCTGCTAGGTACTGTCTCAAGGTCACCTCTGCTAAGTACTGTCTCGAGGTCACCTCTGTTGGGTACTGTCTCAAGGTCACCTCTGCTAGGTACTGTCTCAAGGTCACCTCTGCTAGGTACTGTCTCAAGGTCACCTCTGCTAAGTACTGTCTCAAGGTCACCTCTGCTAAGTACTGTCTCAAGGTCACCTCTGCTAAGTACTGTCTCGAGGTCACCTCTGTTGGGTACTGTCTCAAGGTCACCTCTGCTAGGTACTGTCTCAAGGTCACCTCTGCTAGGTACTGTCTCAAGGTCACCTCTGCTAGGTACTGTCTCAAGGTCACCTCTACTGGGTACTGTCTCAAGGTCACCTCTCCTAGGTACTGTCTCAAGGTCACCTCTGCTAGGTACTGTCTCAAGGTCACCTCTACTGGGTACTGTCTCAAGGTCACCTCTCCTAGGTACTGTCTCAAGGTCACCTCTTCTAGGTACTGTCTCAAGGTCACCTCTCCTAGGTACTGTCTCAAGGTCACCTCTGCTAGGTACTGTCTCAAGGTCACCTCTGCTAGGTACTGTCTCAAGGTCACCTCTGCTGGGTACTGTCCCAAGGTCATTATCTATATAAATAAAAAGCTCGTTTGTTCAAAATCGCTAATCTCCGAAAGTTCTTCACCGATTGCTTTGAAATTTCGACATAACGTTCCAGTCGAATCTGAGCGTTTTTTTACTTGCCTGCTATATACATGCCACACTTGTGACAGATAAAAATTAGCTTTTCGAAAAACAGCGCCATCTGTTGCAGGTAATAGCAAGAATCACTGTACTAATTATGTTACGATTCCATTTCAATGTTTCCGATTGCACTGATGAATTGATTTTTCATAGATTTCGATTAATTTTCATTTTAATTCTTTTGTGTGACATTGCGTTGGAATAGAGCTGTGTTGTTTACCATACCGTTCATTTCCTAAGAATAAGTATAGATGTCACACCTGGGACAGTTAAAAACATTCTTTTTTTAAGAAACAGCGTCATCTGTTGCACGTAAGAGAACATACGCTACAATAAATATGTTATGATTCCATTTCAATGTTTCCGATAGCATTGACAAATTGTAGTTTCATAGATTTCGATACGTTTTCATTTTGATTTAATTATTTTGTTTGACATTGCATTGGAGTTGAGCTGTGTTGTTTACCATACCGATCATTTCGTGAGTATAAGTATAGATGCCACACATGTGACAGGTAAAAAAACATGGTTTTATTGAAAAACAGCGCCATCTGTTGCACGTAAGAGCAACATATGCTGTACTAAATATGTTACGATTCCATTTCAATGTTTCCGATTTTTAAATCGGAAACAGAGGTTGCATGGCGTACGCCATGCAACCTCTGAAGAGACAACTAACACAACACTTATACCCCCTATTAGACTATTTTACAGGAACTTCTTTTCCACAGCCCATAAAACGGAGGAAAGGGTCCTGAAAGATATTGTTGGTAGAAACGTTATCCCTACAGACAAAAATCAGAAGATACAACTGACAATTTACTATAAAACCCAAAAAACGGCCAGCCTACTCATGAGAAACTCTCCAGACACAAAGCAGAACGCTTTAAAAGAGACCAACGTCGTCTATGCCTTCAAATGCTCTCTTGGGGACTGTAAGCCTAAAAAAACTCAGTATATAGGCAAGACAACAACATCTCTTTCCAGGCGTTTAATGATGCATAAGCAACAGGGCTCCATTAAGGAACATATAGTCTCTTCCCACAACCAAACCATCACCAGAGAAATCTTAGCGAACAACACAGAAATCATCGATAGATACAGCAATAGCAGGCGGCTCGATGTCTGTGAGGCACTACACATCAAGAAGTCAACACCAGCAATCAACAGCCAATTAATGCACAACTATATTCTACCCACTTCAAGACTCCTCTCCAATATAGAAGCATTTAATAGGCTATTAAATGCCTATGTTCTTGCTTGTACTGCCTCTGTGTTGGCTCGGGGTCTTGAAGTGGGTAAAATGTAATTATATGTTAATTGGTTGTTGATTGCTGGTCTTAATGTTTTGATGTGTACGGCCTCGCTGATGTCCGGTCTTCTGTTGTCATTTTACCTGTCGATTATTTTTGTGTTGCTTGTTAATATTTCTCTGGTGATGGTCTGGTTGTGTGAGGAGATTTTATGTTCCTTGATGGAGCCCTGTTGTTTGTGCATTGTTAATCACCTAGAGAGAGAGAGAGACGTTGTTGTCTTGCCTATATACTGAGATCTTTGGGGCTGTAGAAAACCTGTTTTGAACTCAGTGAAAAATAAAATGAAGGAATAAAATATATAAACAGGTAAACATTGGAAGACCTGGAGGATGACAGAACACGCTGGCCGAGCTCTCCTTCCCTGTGGTGGAGGGCTCGTGGCAGAGAGGACCTCTCCTAGACGTCTCGCGACGTATCCATAATCTCCCCTCGTGGTAACCAGTGCAGTGACGATGTTCGTTGTATTTGTGGCAGTATTGTATGTGCTTGTTACATGTAAGCTTAATTATTTTATCTTCTGGGATATCTACCAGTGAATAATTTATATTTATTTTAATTGTTATTTAATTGTTATATCTAAGCGGATTGTATATTTTATGGCTTATTTTCACTGATAAACTTACACTTCTTATAAATAGGGGGAGATGGGCGGGCATTTTAATCATATTAGTATAGTAGGCATCCATCAATCCCGTGGGGTTATGGAGTTGTGCCCTGGGTCTCTAGTTGGATGCTGCGCCTGCTGTGGCTGTGAAGACCAACCCGAGAATGACAGTCTCGACTGCAGCGAGCGATGATAAACACTGAAGCGGGTGCGTCTGACAGTGGTCGAGACCTCCTCTGAAGTCTATTATCCTCCGTCTGCCTCTTCAGGTCCTCCAATTCAGGTCCTTCAGCAATCCTCGAATTGCTGGAGTCCCTTCTGCACTTTACATCTCTAGGCAGACCTGTCCGCAGCTGCTGCCTCCCAAGTGTTGATGTCGATGTTCATCTGCTTGAGGTCGCGTTTGCAGGCATCTTTGAAACGCAGCTGAGGTCTTCCGGTGGGTCTCCTTCCTGATGCGAGTTCTCCATACAAGAGGTCCTTCGGTAATGCGGCCATCGACCATGCGTGTGACATGTCCCAGCCATCGCATGTGTCTCTGTTTCTGGAGAGTGAACATTGAAGGGACACCTGTTCCCTCGAGTACAGTGTTGTTGGTGACGTGGTCTTTCCACGTGATGTCAAGGATGCATCTCAGGTTCCGCATGTGAAAGGTATTAAGCCGTCTCTCCTAGCGAGAGCACAGGGTCCAGGATTCCGAGCCGTAGAGAAGTGTACTCACTACACAGCCATGTAGACTTGTGCCTTGGTGTGTACTGTCAGTTTGGCCTTTTCTCAAGCGCGCTTTGAGAGCCTGGCTAGTGTTGTTGCGGCCTTCCCGATACGCCTGTTAAGTTCAGTGTCCAGGGAAAGGGTGTCTGAGATTGTGGAGCCCAGGTACACAAACTCGTGAACTGCCTCAGTCACATAGTCTGCTATATTTATACAGAGTAGCTCATTGACATCTTGTCCCATCACCTGTGCCTTCTTCAGGCTGATTGTCAGGCCGAATGCGGAACAGGCTGCGGCAAAGCGGTCGAGCAGCTGCTGCAGGCCTTCTGCTGTGTGTGTGTGGTGATCGCTGCGTCGTCGGCGAAGAGGAACTCCCTGAGGATTCGCATTTGTATTTTTGTCTTTGCTCGGAGTCTGGATAGATTATAGAACTTTCCATCAGATCATGTACGGCGATAGATGCCCTCTGTGGTTGTTCCAAAGGCATGCTTGACGAGGATCGCGAAGAAGATGCCGAACAGGGTTGGAGCAAGAACGCACTTCTGTTTAACACCACTGTTAATGTTGAATGGTTCAGATATTGAGTAGTCGAACACGACTGTTCCCTTCATGTTCTTGTGGAACGATTGTATCATGCTGAGTAGGGTGAATGGGCAGCCAATTTTTAATTTTGGCCAAGGTCTTAAAGAGTCCGTCCCTGGTCACGAGGTCGAAGGCCTTTGTAAGGTCAATGAAGGCAATGTAAAATGCTTTTCTCTGCTCCCTGCACTTTTCTTGAAGCTGTCTCAGGGAGAACACCATGTCAGTGGTCGACCTCTCTGCTCGGAAACCACACTGTGACTCGGGGTACACTCTTTCGGCAAGAATCTGAAGCCTGACCAAAACGACCCTGGCGAGGAGTTTGCCGACGACGCTGAGGAGGGATATGCCGCGATAGTTGTTGACATCGCTTCTGTCACCTTTATTTTTGTAGAGAGTGATGATGTTTGCATCTCTCATGTCTTGTGGCACCGAGCCTTCCCTCCAGCACTGGCACAGAAGTTCATGAAGGTCATTTCAAGTGTTCCACGAACGCACTTGAGAACTTCAGGTGGAATCCCGTTGTCTCCTGAGTCCTTCCCTGAGGAGAGTGAATCCACTGTTTTCTCAACTTCTTCCACAGTTGGTTCAAGATCAAGTTCTTCCATGATAGGCAGGCACTCGATTGCATCCAAAGCCTCTACGCTGACTAAGTTCTCACTGGAGTTCGGAGTAATGTTCCACCCAGCGATTCATCTGTTGATCACGGTCTTTAATGATCTTTCCAGTGGCTGACTTCAGAGGAACTGTCCTCTAATAAATATTAATAATCATATTAATCTTCTTGTAATTAAATGGCAGATCTCAGTTTTAATTGATAAATCTAAGTTACTAAGTATTAGTAAAAATTAAAACAGTCTGAGCTGTTTATGTAGTGAGTAAGTTTGTCATCCAACATCACACTCCGTCATCCACGTGTGCAGTCTGTACCATACCCGTCATCCACGTGTACAGTCTGTACCAGACCCGTCAGCCACGTGTACAGTCTGTACCAGACCCGTCAGCCACGTGTTCAGTCTGTACCATACCTGTCAGCCACGTGTACAGTCTGTACCATACCCGTCAGCCACGTGTACAGTCTGTACCATACCCGTCAGCCACGTGTACAGTCCGTACCAGACCCGTCAGCCACGTGTACAGTCCGTACCAGACCCGTCAGCCACGTGTACAGTCTGTACCATACCCGTCAGCGACGTGTACAGTCTGTACCAGACCCGTCAGCCACGTGTACAGTCCGTACCAGACCCGTCAGCCACTGTACAGTCTTTACCATACCGGTGAGCCACGTGTACAGTCTGTACCATACCCGTCAGCCACGTGTACAGCCTGTACCATACCCGTCAGCCACGTGTACAGTCTGTACCATACCCGTCAGCCACGTGTACAGTCTGTACCATACCCGTCAGCCACGTGTACAGCCTGTACCATACCCGTCAGCCACTGTACAGTCTTTACCATACCGGTGAGCCACGTGTACAGTCTGTACCATACCTGTCAGCCACGTGTACAGTCTGTGCCATACCCATCAGCCACATGTACAGTCTGTACCAGACCCACCAGCCACGTGTACAGTCTGTACCAGACCCGTCAGCCACGTGTACAGTCTGTACCAGACCCGTCAGCCACGTGTACAGTCCGTACCAGACCCGTCAGCCACGTGTACAGTCTGTACCATACCCGTCAGCCACGTGTACAGTCTGTACCAGACCCGTCAGCCACGTGTACAGTCCGTACCAGACCCGTCAGCCACGTGTTCAGTCCGTACCAGACCCGTCAGCCACGTGTACAGTCTGTACCAGACCCGTCAGCCACGTGTACAGTCTGTACCATACCCGTCAGCCACGTGTACAGTCTGTACCATACCCGTCAGCCACGTGTACAGTCTGTACCAGACCCGTCAGCCACGTGTACAGTCTGTACCATACCCGTCAGCCACGTGTACAGTCCGTACCAGACCCGTCAGCCACGTGTAGAGTCCGTACCAGACCCGTCAGCCACGTGTACAGTCTGTACCATAACCGTCATCCACGTGTACAGTCTGTACCAGACCCGTCAGCCACGTGTACAGTCTGTACCAGACCCGTCAGCCACGTGTTCAGTCTGTACCATACCTGTCAGCCACGTGTACAGTCTGTACCATACCCGTCAGCCACGTGTACAGTCTGTACCATACCCGTCAGCCACGTGTACAGTCCGTACCAGACCCGTCAGCCACGTGTACAGTCCGTACCAGACCCGTCAGCCACGTGTACAGTCTGTACCATACCCGTCAGCGACGTGTACAGTCTGTACCAGACCCGTCAGCCACGTGTACAGTCCGTACCAGACCCGTCAGCCACTGTACAGTCTTTACCATACCGGTGAGCCACGTGTACAGTCTGTACCATACCCGTCAGCCACGTGTACAGCCTGTACCATACCCGTCAGCCACGTGTACAGTCTGTACCATACCCGTCAGCCACGTGTACAGTCTGTACCATACCCGTCAGCCACGTGTACAGCCTGTACCATACCCGTCAGCCACTGTACAGTCTTTACCATACCGGTGAGCCACGTGTACAGTCTGTACCATACCTGTCAGCCACGTGTACAGTCTGTGCCATACCCATCAGCCACATGTACAGTCTGTACCAGACCCACCAGCCACGTGTACAGTCTGTACCAGACCCGTCAGCCACGTGTACAGTCTGTACCAGACCCGTCAGCCACGTGTACAGTCCGTACCAGACCCGTCAGCCACGTGTACAGTCTGTACCATACCCGTCAGCCACGTGTACAGTCTGTACCAGACCCGTCAGCCACGTGTACAGTCCGTACCAGACCCGTCAGCCACGTGTTCAGTCCGTACCAGACCCGTCAGCCACGTGTACAGTCTGTACCAGACCCGTCAGCCACGTGTACAGTCTGTACCATACCCGTCAGCCACGTGTACAGTCTGTACCATACCCGTCAGCCACGTGTACAGTCTGTACCAGACCCGTCAGCCACGTGTACAGTCTGTACCATACCCGTCAGCCACGTGTACAGTCCGTACCAGACCCGTCAGCCACGTGTACAGTCCGTACCAGACCCGTCAGCCACGTGTACAGTCTGCACCATAACCGTCAGCCACGTGTACAGTCTGTACCAGACCCGTCAGCCACGTGTACAGTCCGTACCAGACCCGTCAGCCACGTGTACAGTCTGTACCATACCCGTCAGCCACGTGTACAGTCTGTACCAGACCCGTCAGCCACGTGTACAGTCTGTACCAGACCCGTCAGCCACGTGTACAGTCTGTACCATACCCGTCAGCCACGTGTACAGTCTGTACCATACCCGTCAGCCACGTGTACAGTCTGTACCAGACCCGTCAGCCACGTGTACAGTCTGTACCATACCCGTCAGCCACGTGTACAGTCCGTACCAGACCCGTCAGCCACGTGTTCAGTCCGTACCAGACCCGTCAGCCACGTGTACAGTGTGTATCAGACCCGTCAGCCACGTGTACAGTCCGTACCATACCCACCAGCCACGTGTACAGACCGAACTAGACCCGTCAGCCACGTGTACACTCCGTACCAGACCCGTCAGCCACGTGTACAGTCCGTACCAGACCCGTCAGCCACGTGTACAGTCTGTACCATACCCGTCAGCCACGTGTACAGTCTGTACCATACCCGTCAGCCACGTGTACAGTGTGTACCAGACCCGTCAGCCACGTGTACAGTCTATACCATACCCGTCAGCCACGTGTACAGTCTGTACCAGACCCGTCAGCCACGTGTAAAGTCCGTACCATACCCGTCGGCCACGTGTACAGTCTGTACTATACCCGTCAGCCACGTGTACAGTCAGTACCATACCCGTCAGCCACGTGTACAGTCTGTACCAGACCCGTCAGCCACGTGTACAGTCTGTACCATACCCGTCAGCCACATATACAGTCCGTACCAGACCCGTCAGCCATGTGTACAGTCCGTACCAGACCCACCAGCCACGTGTACAGTCCGTACCAGACCCGTCAGCTACGTGTACGGTCCGTACCAGACCCGTCAGCCACGTGTACAGTCTATACCAGACCAGTCAGCCACTTGTACAGTCCGTACCATACCCGTCAGCCACGTGTACAGTCCGTACCAGACCCGTCAGCCATGTGTACAGTCCGTACCAGACCCGTCAGCCACGTGTACACTCTGTACCAGACCCGTCAGCCACGTGTACAGTCCGTATCAGACCCGTCAGCCACGTGTACAGTCCGTACCATACCCGTCAGCCACGTGTACAGTCTGTACCAGACCCGTCAGCCACGTGTACAGTGTGTATCAGACCCGTCAGCCACGTGTACAGTCCGTACCATACCCACCAGCCACGTGTACAGACCGAACTAGACCCGTCAGCCACGTGTACAGTCCGTACCAGACCCGTCAGCCACGTGTACAGTCCGTACCAGACCCGTCAGCCACGTGTACAGTCTGTACCATACCCGTCAGCCACGTGTACAGTCTGTACCATACCCGTCAGCCACGTGTACAGTGTGTACCAGACCCGTCAGCCACGTGTACAGTCTATACCATACCCATCAGCCACGTGTACAGTCTGTACCAGACCCGTCAGCCGCGTGTAAAGCCCGTACCATACCCGTCAGCCACGTGTACAGTCTGTACCATACCCGTCAGCCACGTGTACAGTCAGTACCATACCCGTCAGCCACGTGTACAGTCTGTACCAGACCCGTCAGCCACGTGTACAGTCTGTACCATACCCGTCAGCCACATGTACAGTCCGTACCAGACCCGTCAGCCATGTGTACAGTCCGTACCAGACCCGTCAGCCACGTGTACAGTTCGTACCATACCTGTCAGCCACGTGTCCAGTTCGTACCAGACCCGTCAGCCACGTGTACAGTTCGTACCATACCTGTCAGCCACGTGTACAGTTCGTACCATACCTGTCAGCCACGTGTACAGTTCGTACCAGACCCGTCAGCCACGTGTACAGTTCGTACCATACCTGTCACCCACGTGTACAGTTCGTACCATACCTGTCCGCCACGTGTACAGTTCGTACCATACCCGTCAGCCACATGTACAGTCTGTACTGTGGTGTTTGTGTGTTGCTGAGGAAGTCTTGGTTGTAGGGTTGATATAAAGCCATTGCTTGGTTTCTGACTTTAATACTTATAAACAATTACATGACTAGTAGCTACCAAGCTTGGCGGGCGTCCTGTACGCTCTTTGTTTACCTTCTCTCTGGCGCCTGAGCCACAACACATACAAACGGATGGTACCGTTTTCTGTGAACATGACATCCCTCCTTTTCTTTAAAAAGAATGACTACAGGATGTCTACCATACTTGTAGCACAAAGCAAAGTTATTGACACAAAGTAAGTTATTAACATATCAAGAGATATTGCATACATTTAACATTAATTAAGCACACATAGAATTTAAACAACTTAATCTATACCACAAAGGATTTCAATGTTAAAAATACATATGCAATGTTAAACAAACATGAAAGAAACTGTAATACAAAGTTATAAAATATTGAATGAGAGATTTGCATTATTCAAACAATATTAAATTTAGTTTAGCATAAATAAATACTTTGCATTACATAGGAACACAATTAATCATCAAATCGTGTAGGGCGTTTAACATGACGTTTAGGACGAGAGTCCCCAAATACAATAATATTCCTTGATGAATTATTTATTGAGTTATAACTCATTTTTTCTTTTTCTTTTGCACGACTTTGCACTTCATCATTTTCTACACTAGTTGGAATCACTTTGAAATAGGCCATATTACGTGTTATACTATGATCTCCATTACTAGCTGTTAACATAGTTCCTTTTACACTAATCACTTTATATGGTTTTATATCATACGGCATATCTAGCTTTCCCTCTTTTTTCTTTTTAACTAGAACCGTATCTCCAACCTTTATGAATTGTTCCTTTGCACGTTGATTATGAGCAATTTTCATTTTGCCCTTGGCTAGTGCATCCTTCTGAGGGAGATATTTATCCGTTATCACGGCTGGCATGACAGGTAGTGCGATCCTCATAGGACGTCCAAATAAAAGTTCGCCAGGCGACTTGCCCAGTGTTCCATGTGGTGTTGAATGGTAGTTCCTGAGAAAAGCATACATAGCTTGTTTCCAGGATCGTCCTTGGGCATGAGTACAGCGTACCGCTTTCATGAGAGGTTGCATGAAACCAGCTTCGACTTCTCCATTTGCTTGAGGATGTAGTGGCATCACACGGCGGTGTTTGAATCAATATGCTCAGAAAAGTTGACGAAGTCTTCTCCATTGAATGGCGATCCATTGTCCGTCTTGACAACTTCAGGAATGCCAAAGTTTGAAAAGATCTTGTCGAGCTTCGGGATGACAGCCTTTGCAGATGTGGAAGTGATGATTTCTACTTCTGGATAACGTGAGTGATCATCAATGACTACCATCAAGTACTCTCCAGTTGGTAGCGGTCCGCAGAAGTCCATCGATACTTCCGTCCATGGTGCAGCAGGTAGTGGTGAAGGTTGTGGAGGTGTTGATCTTGAAGTATCCACTGCAGCTTGGCAAGGGACACAGGCATCATGCATATCCTTTGCTTGACGATCAATGCCAGGAAACCACACCTTTTCTCGTAGCAGCTGTTTGGTCCTAACAAGACCTTGGTGTCCTTGATGTGCAAGCTTCAGAGCACATTGGTGGAGAACAGCTGGAATGACGATACGAGTACCTCGCAGCACAGTGTCACGTTGTTGCGTAACACTTAATTCTGTCTGGATGCGTTCAAGTGCTTTGAATGCATCTTGGTCAACTCCTGAGGGTGGGATGCGTGGAAACTTTTTCTTAGTCAATGCAGCCACTGTTGCTTGCAGAGTTGGGTCCTCTAGGGTTGCAGTACGGATTTCATCAAGTGTGAGAGCCTTAGGGACTGCATCACAGGTTACAGAGTGTACATATTCCTCGGCAACTTGCTGATGCTTGGTGATGGTGAAGCTGTTGGCAGGATGTCGACTGATATAATCAGCAGGATTGCCTGCACCCGGCTTGTACTTCAGAGTAAAGTTGTATGGTTGCAGACGAAGAGCCCATCTCTCAATGCGAGCTGGTGGTTTGGACTTTGGATTATTGAAGATGGTCTCCAACGGTTTGTGGTCAGTGACTATCGTGGTGAAGGGTGCACCAAGCAGATACACATTGAAGTGTTCACAGCCCCATACAAGAGCAAGAGCTTCCTTCTCTGTCTGACTGTATCGTTGCTCAACATCTGTGAGAGAACGGCTGGCGTAGGCAATTACTACTCTGGAATCTGGTTGACCAGGTTTGTGTTGAGCTAAAACAGCATCTAAACCAACAGGACTAGCATCCACCGTTAACTCAGTGTCCATTGATGGATCAAAGTACGCAGCAGTCGTATTCTCTACTAGTGCATCTTTCAGAGCATCAAATGCATTTTGCTCGATATCGCTCCAGTACCATGATACATTTTTCTTCAGGAGCTCACGTAGAGGCTTCGTAATGGTAGCAAAATCTGGAATGAAGCGAGAACAGTAGTTTGCCATTCCCAGAAAACTATGTACTTCAGTGGATGTTGAAGGAGATGCAGCATTCTTTATATCTGCAACTTTCTTAGGATCTGGAGATAGACCTTTGTCACTAAGTACATGTCCAAAGAATTCAATTTCATGTTGATTGAACTCACACTTTGCTCGGCTTAGCGTCAGATTCTTTTCTCGTAAGCGTTGCAATGTTGCACGAAGAGCTTTGTCGTGTTCAGCTTGGGTACGGCCATAAATAATGATGTCATCAGACATGTTGTCAGCATTAGGTATATCTTGCAATACCTGGCTGATGATGTGCTGGAATACCTCGGCAGCACTGTTAATACCAAAACTCAGGCGCTTGTACCTATACAGACCTCGATGTGTCGTAAACGTTGTGATGAAGCGACTCTCATCATCAAGTTCAAGCTGATGATAGCCCTTGTTTAAATCTAACTTGCTGAATACAGTTGCACCATTCAAGCGGTAGATCATATCATCTACAGTGGGTGTAGGATGGCGTTCACGCATTATTGCCTTGTTGGGAACACGCATGTCCACACAGATGCGTATCTCATCTGGATTCTTCGGCTTTGGTGGAGTGACAATTGGGCTTACCCATGGTGTTGGGCCTGTTACTGGTTCAATGATATCTAATTCCATCAGCCTATCCAGGTCGGCATCGACTTTCTTGCGAGTATGGAATGGCTGTCGGCGATGTGGTTGGGCAACTGGAATTACATCTGGGTTGATATGCAGATGTACTTTGCTATCAGTATAACAACCTATGGATTTAAATCGATCAGAAAATTCAGCAACAATAGCATCAACATTGTTTGCAGATTCCACTGCTACAGCATTAGAAAGCTGAAGTAGCCCCAATTTGGTTGAAGTCTTGTAACTGAGTAGAGATTTCTTTGCATTCCTAACAACATGGAATGTAGTAATGAGCATTGCATTCTTTGACTTAATCTCTGCTCTCTGCAGTGAAAGTTCCAATCACTGGCAAGGCTACCTTTGAAGCATAGGCAGTGGCTTTGCCATTCTGTGATTGATTGTACTCCATAAATGTAATCACATTCACTGTCATCTGAGACTGGTTGTAATGAAATGTTGTCTTGTACATTATTAACATTCTGGATATGAGGTGCAATATTGTGTTTACCACCTCGACCCCTATGACCTGATCCTCGTACAGTGCTTTTATTCACTAACTGTGGTTTCTTGAGTGCGGAACGACACATAGCACCAAAATGACCTAGTTTTCCACACTCATAGCACTTCTTACCTTGAGCAGGACAAACATTACCTTGGTGTGGGTAGTCTCCTCCACAATTGTAACATTTATTGTTGACACCTTCTGATGTGAGTCGTTGTGACTGCTTGAGTCTTGTTCCATGACTCCTGGTGTAATGTGGTTCTCGGCTCAATTTACTGTTAGGTTTGCCACGATATCTTCTTTGATCACGGAAGATATCCCTGAACCTTACGTACCTCATCACTGTTAGTAACAGTGGCAGAACCGTTATTGGCACTGCACTCCATGACACGAGCATCACGTGCAGCATCTTCCATTCGACGAGCCATATTCAGTATCTTGGTAAGAGAACTTTCATCATCAACAAGTTCTAGAGCTCTTCGACGGAGACGTGTAGATGTGCATGTTTCAATTATTTGCTGATTGATTTCTTTGTCAACATCAGCAAACTCACAATGGGCTGCTAAACCCTGTAGACGTGTGTGGTATTGATCCACAGTTTCATTAGAGAGTTGTTTTGCTCTCCTGAAATGCATAATTTTCATTGCTGTATTTTGTCTTGGTTTGAAATGTTCAGTTAATTTGGCTTTGGCAATGTCATAATCTTTGGCACCACCAGTGTCTTTCAGTGTGTCAAAGATGTCACAAACTCTATCACCTGCATAATGAAGTAGAAAGGCACGCTTTCTTTCAGCATTTTTGATGTCTGAAACTATCAACAAATTTTCAAACCTTTTAAGCCATTTGGTCCACCTCTGTGACAGGTTTGTCTGGCCACAGTCAGGATCAAATATAGGAAACTGAGGTATATTTGCCATTTTTTACTGAATAAATGTAAAATTATCACTTAAATGTTCCTCAGAATATTAAACACTTACTGCACTGTGTATGTTAGTTAAGAAGTCACTGTAATTATTTTAATTTTGCAAAGCACACAAGCATTTTAATGCAAAAGTTCACAACAGTGCACAACACAGCAGCAACTGACTTCTTACCTAGCCCTTGTGTACATGTGTTGTTCCTACTCACAGCAGCACAGCAGTTGTCAGCAGTTGGCACAGCAGTTGTTAGCAGTTGGTACAGCAGTTGGTACAGCAGAAGTTAGCAGTTGGTACAGCAGTTGGTGCAGCAGTTGTTAGCAGTTGGTACAGCAGTTGGCAGCAGTTGGTGCAGCAGTTGGTACAGCAGTTGGTGCAGCAGTTGGTGCAGCAGTTGGTACAGCAGTTGGCAGCAGTTGGTGCAGCAGTTGGTGCAGCAGTTGGTGCAGCAGTTGGCAGCAGTTGGTGCAGCAGTTGGTGCAGCAGTTGGCAGCAGTTGGTACAACAGTCAGTTCACAGCGTGATGAATTGTAGCACAGAGCGCGTTTCGTACACAAAACATCAAGTTTTGTATACAGCATCAAAGTGTCGTTTCGTACACAGCGTCGGAAGATTCCTCGGTACTCAGCTTCAGTCAGCACAGCTTGGGTAGCACATAGCATTGGTTAGCACATAGCTTGGGTTAGCACACAGCACTGGATAGCGCACAGCATCGGTTAGCACGCAGCATCGGGTATGGTGCTCACAGACAGCACGATTTCTCCTTCCTCCTCCGGATGCGAGAAGCTGAACAAATACCTGCGTTCACAGTTCATCCTCGTCGCCAATGTGGTGTTTGTGTGTTGCTGAGGAAGTCTTGGTTGTAGGGTTGATATAAAGCCATTGCTTGGTTACTGACTTTAATACGTATAAACAATTACATGACTAGTAGCTACCAAGCTTGGCGGGCGTCCTGTACGGTCTTTGTTTACCTTCTCTCTCTGGCGTCTGAGCCACAACACATACAAACGGATGGTACCGTTTTCTATGAACATGACATGTACCAGACCCGTCAGCCACGTGTACAGTCCGTACTAGACGCGTCAGCCACGTGTACAGTCCGTACCATACCCGTCCGCCACGTGTGCAGTCCGTACCATACCCGTCAGCCACGTGTACAATCCATACCATACCCGTCAGTCACGTGTACAGTCCGTACCATACCCGTCAGCCACATGTACAGTCTGTACCATACCCGTCAGCCACATGTACAGTCTGTACCAGACCTGTCAGCCACGTGTACAGTCCATACCAGACCCACCAGCCACGTGTACAGTCCGTACCAGACCCACCAGCCACGTGTACAGTCCGTACTAGACGCGTCAGCCACGTGTACAGTCCGTACCAGACCCACCAGCCACGTGTACAGTCGGTACCAGACCCGTCAGCCACGTGTACAGTCCGT
Organism: Procambarus clarkii; assembly: GCF_040958095.1. Taxonomy (NCBI): domain Eukaryota; kingdom Metazoa; phylum Arthropoda; class Malacostraca; order Decapoda; family Cambaridae; genus Procambarus; species Procambarus clarkii. The sequence goes on from NC_091154.1 coordinate 59,630,962, forward strand.
ACTAGACGCGTCAGCCACGAGTACAGTCCGTACCAGACCCGTCAGCCACGTGTACAGTCCGTACTAGACGCGTCAGCCACGTGTACAGTCCGTACCAGACCCGTCAGTCACGTGTACAGTCCGTACAAGACGCGTCAGCCACGTGTACAGTCCGTACCAGACCCGTCAGCCACGTGCACAGTCCGTACCAGACCCGTCAGCCACGTGTACAGTCCGTACTAGACGCGTCAGCCACGTGTACAGTCCATACCAGACCCGTCAGCCACGTGTACAGTCCGTACTAGACGCATCAGCCACGTGTACAGTCCGTACCAGACCCGTCAGCCACGTGTACAGTCCGTACCAGACCCACCAGCCACGTGTACAGGCCGTACCAGACCCACCAGCCACGTGATCAGTCCGTACCAGACCCGTCAGCCACGTGTACAGTCCGTACCAGACTCGTCAGCCACGTGTACAGTCCGTACTAGACCCACCAGCCACGTGTTCAGTCCGTACCAGACCCACCAGCCTCGTGATCAGTCCGTACCAGACCCGTCAGCCACGTGTACAGTCCGTAACAGACCCGTCAGCCACGTGTACAGTCCGTACCAGACCCACAAGCCACGTGTACAGTCCATACGAGACCAGTCAGCCACGTGTACAGTCCGTACCAGACCAGTCAGCCACGGGTACAGTCCGTACCAGACCCACCAGCCACGTGTACAGTCCGTACCAGACCCACCAGCCACGTGTACAGTCCGTACCAGACCCGTCAGCCAAGTGATCAGTCCGTACCAGACCCGTCAGCCACGTGTACAGTCCCTACCAAACCCACCAGCCACGTGTACAGGCCGTACCAGACCCACCAGCTACGTGATCAGTCCGTACCAGACCCGTCAGCCAAGTGTACAGTCCGTACCAGACCCGTCAGCCACGTGTACAGTCCGTACCAGACCCGTCAGCCACGTGTACAGTCCCTACCAAACCCACCAGCCACGTGTACAGTCCGAACCAGACCCGTCAGCCACGTGTTCAGTCCGTACCAGACCCACCAGCCACGTGATCAGTCCGTACCAGACCCGTCAGCCACGTGTACAGTCCGTACCAGACCCACCAGCCACGTGTACAGTCCGTACCAGACCCACCTGCCACGTGTACAGTCCGTACCAGACCCGTCAGCCACGTGTACAGTCCGTACCAAACCCACCAGCCACGTGTACAGTCCGTACCAGACCGACCAACCACGTGTACAGGCCGTACCAGACCCACCAGCCACGTGTACAGTCCGTACCAGACCCACCAGCCACGTGTACAGTCCATACCAGACCCGTCAGCCACGTGTACAGTCCGTACCAGGCCCGTCAGCCACGTGTACAGTCCGTACCAGACCCACCTGCCACGTGTACAGACCGTACCAGACCCGTCAGCCACGTGTTCAGTCCGTACCAGACCCACCAGCGACGTGATCAGTCCGTACCAGACCCGTCAGCCACGTGTACAGTCCGTAACAGACCCGTCAGCCACGTGTACAATCCGTACCAGACCCACAAGCCACGTGTACAGTCCATACCAGACCAGTCAGCCACGTGTACAGTCCGTACCAGACCAGTCAGCCACGTGTACAGTCCGTACCAGACCCACCAGCCACGTGTACAGTCCGTACCAGACCAGTCAGCCACGTGTACAGTCCGTACCAGACCCGTCAGCCAAGTGATCAGTCCGTACCAGACCCGTCAGCCACGTGTACAGTCCCTACCAAACCCACCAGCCACGTGTACAGGCTGTACCAGACCCACCAGCTACGTGATCAGTCCGTACCAGACCCGTCAGCCAAGTGTACAGTCCGTACCAGACCCGTCAGCCACGTGTACAGTCCGTACCAGACCCGTCAGCCACGTGTACAGTCCGTACCAGCCCCTTCAGCCACGTGTACAGTCCGAACCAGACCCGTCAGCCACGTGTTCAGTCCGTACCAGACCCACCAGCCACGTGATCAGTCCGTACCAGACCCGTCAGCCACGTGTACAGTCCGTACCAGACCCACCAGCCACGTGTACAGTCCGTACCAGACCCACCTGCCACGTGTACAGTCCGTACCAGACCCGTCAGCCACGTGTACAGTCCGTACCAGACCCACCAGCCACGTGTACAGTCCGTACCAGACCCACCAGCCACGTGTACAGGCCGTACCAGACCCACCAGCCACGTGTACAGTCCGTACCAGACCCTCCAGCCACGTGTACAGTCCGTACCAGACCCGTCAGCCACGTGTACAGTCCGTACCAGGCCCGTCAGCCACGTGTACAGTCCGTACCAGACCCACCTGCCACGTGTACAGTCCGTACCAGGCCCGTCAGCCACGTGCACAGTCCGTACCAGACCCGTCAGCCACGTGTACAGTCCGTACCAGGCCCGTCAGCCACGTGTACAGTCCGTACCAGACCCGTCAGCCACGTGTACAGTCCGTACCAGACCCACCAGCCACGTGTACAGTCCGTACCAGACCCACCAGCCACGTGTTCAGTCCGTACTAGACCCACCAGCCACGTGTACAGTCCGTACCAGACCCACCAGCCACGTGTACAGTCCGTACCAGACCCACCAGCCACGTGTACAGTCCGTACTAGACCCACCAGCCACGTGATCAGTCCGTACCAGACCCACCAGCCACGTGTACAGTCCGTACCAGACCCGTCAGCCACGTGTACAGTCCGTACCAGACTCGTCAGCCACGAGTACAGTCCGTACGAGACCCGTCAGCCACGTGTACAGTCCGTACCAGACCCGTCAGCCACGTGTACAGTCCGTACCAGACTCGTCAGCCACGTGTACAGTCTGTACCAGACCCGTCAGCCACGTGTACAGTACGTACCAGACCCGTCAGCCACGTGTTCAGTCCGTACCAGACCCGTCAGCCACGTGTACAGTCCGTACCAGACCCGTCTGCCACGTGATCAGTCCGTACCAGACCCGTCAGCCACGTGTACAGTCCGTACCAGACCCGTCAGCCACGTGTACAGTCCGTACCAGACCCGTCAGCCACGGGATCAGTCCGTACCAGACCCGTCAGCCACGGGATCAGTCCGTACCAGACCCGTCAGTAACGTGTACAGTCCGTACCAGACCCACCAGCCACGTGTTCAGTCCGTACCAGACCCGTCAGCCACGTGTACAGTCCGTACCAGACCCGTCAGCCACGTGTACAGTCCGTACCAGACCCACCAGCCACGTGTTCAGTCCGTACCAGACCCGTCAGCCACGTGTACAGTCCGTACCAGACCCGTCAGCCACGTGTACAGTCCGTACCAGACCCGTCAGCCACGTGTACAGTCCGTACGAGACCCGTCAGCCACGTGTACAGTCCGTACCAGACCCGTCAGCCACGTGTACAGTCGGTACCAGACCCGTCAGCCACGTGTACAGTCTGTACCAGACCCGTCAGCCACGTGTACAGTCCGTACCAGACCCGTCAGCCACGTGTTCAGTCCGTACCAGACCCGTCAGCCACGTGTACAGTCCGTACCAGACCCGTCTGCCACGTGATCAGTCCGTACCAGACCCGTCAGCCACGTGTACAGTCCGTACCAGACCCGTCAGCCACGTGTACAGTCCGTACCAGACCCGTCAGCCACGTGTACAGTCCGTACCAGACCCACCAGCCACGTGTACAGTCCGTACCAGACCCACCAGCCACGTGTACAGTCCGTACCAGACCCGTCAGCCACATGTACAGTCCGAACCAGACCCACCAGCCACGTGTACAGTCTGTATCAGACCCGTCGGCCACGTTTACAGTCCGTACCAGACCCGTCTGCCAGGTGTACAGTCCGTATCAGACCCGTCAGCCACGTGTACAGTCTGTACCAGACCCGTCAGCCACGTGTACAGTCCGTACCAGAACCACCAGCCACGTGATCAGTCCGTACCAGACCCACCAGCCACGTGTACAGTCCGTACCAGACCCGTCAGCCACGTGTACAGTCCGTAAAAGACCCGTCAGCCACGTGTACAGTCCGTACCAGACCCGTCAGCCACGTGTACAGTCCGTACCAGACCCGTCAGCCACGTGTACAGTCCGTACCATACCCGTCAGCCACGTGTACAGTCTGTACCAGACCCGTCAGCCACGTGTACAGTCCGTACCAGACCCGTCAGCCACGTGTTCAGTCCGTACCAGACCCGTCAGCCACGTGTACAGTCCGTAACAGACCCGTCAGCCACGTGATCAGTCCGTACCAGACCCGTCAGCCTCGTGTACAGTCCGTACCAGACCCGTCAGCCACGTGTTCAGTCCGTACCAGACCCACCAGCCACGTGTACAGTCCGTACCAGTCCCGACAGCCACGTGTACAGTTCGTACCAGACCCACCAGCCACGTGTACAGTCTGTACCAGACCCACCAGTCACGTGTACAGTCCGTACCAGACCCACCAGCCACGTGTACAGTCCGTACCAGTCCCGTCAGCCACGTGTACAGTCCGTACCAGACCCACCAGCCACGTGTACAGTCTGTACCAGACCCACCAGCCACGTGTACAGCCCGTACCAGACCCACCAGCCACGTGTACAGTCCGTACCAGACCCACCAGCCACGTGTACAGTCCGTACCAGTCCCGTCAGCCACGTGTACAGTCCGTACCAGACCCACCAGCCACGTGTACAGTCCGTACCAGACCCACCAGCCACGTGTTCAGTCCGTACCAGACCCGTCAGCCACGTGTACAGTCCGTACCAGACCCGTCAGCCACGTGTACAGGCCGTACCAGACCCGTCAGCCACGTGTACAGTCCGTACCAGACCCGTCAGCCATGTGTACAGGCCGTACCAGACCCACCAGTCACGTGTTCAGTCCGTACCAGACCCACCAGCCACGTGTACAGTCCGTACCAGACCCGTCAGCCACGTGTACAGTCCGTACCAGACCCACCAGCCAAGTGTTCAGTCCGTACCAGACCCACCAGCCACGTGTACAGTCCGTACCAGACCCTCCAGCCACGTGTACAGTCCGTACCAGACCCGTCAGCCACGTGTACAGTCCGTACCAGGCCCGTCAGCCACGTGTACAGTCCGTACCAGACCCACCTGCCACGTGTACAGTCCGTACCAGGCCCGTCAGCCACGTGTACAGTCCGTACCAGACCCGTCAGCCACGTGTACAGTCCGTACCAGGCCCGTCAGCCACGTGTACAGTCCGTACCAGACCCGTCAGCCACGTGTACAGTCCGTACCAGACCCACCAGCCACGTGTACAGTCCGTACCAGACCCGTCAGCCACGTGTACAGTCCGTACCAGACCCACCAGCCACGTGTGCAGTCCGTACCAGACCCGTCAGCCACGTGTACAGTCCGTACTAGACGCGTCAGCCACGTGTACAGTCCGTACCAGACCCGTCAGCCACGTGTACAGTCCGTACCAGACCCACCAGCCACGTGTGCAGTCCGTACCAGACCCGTCAGCCACGTGTACAGTCCGTACTAGACGCGTCAGCCACGTGTACAGTCCGTACCAGACCCATCAGCCACGTATACAGTCCATACCAGACCCACCAGCCACGTGTACAGTCCGTACCAGACCCGTCAGCCACGTGTACAGTCCGTACCAGACCCACCAGCCACGTGATCAGTCCGTACTAGACGCGTCAGCCACGTGTACAGTCCGTACCAGACCCACCAGTCACGTGTACAGTCTGTACCAGACCCACCAGCCACGTGTACAGTCCGTACCAGACCCGTCAGCCACGTGTACAGGCCGTACCAGACCCGTCAGCCACGTGTACAGTCCGTACCAGACCCGTCGGCCACGTGTACAGGCCGTACCAGACCCGTCAGCCACTTGTACACTCCGTACCAGACCCGTCAGCCACGTGTACAGTCCGTACCAGACCCGTCAGCCACGTGTACAGTCCGTACCAGACCCACCAGCCACGTGCACAGTCCGCATCAGACCCGTCAGCCACGTGTATAGTCCGTACTAGACGCGTCAGCCACGTGTACCGTCCGTACCAGACCCGTCAGCCACGTGTACAGTCCGTACCAGACCCACCAGCCACGTGTGCAGTCCGTACCAGACCCGTCAGCCACGTGTACAGTCCGTACTAGACGCGTCAGCCACGTGTACAGTCCGTTCCAGACCCGTCAGCCACGTGTACAGTCCGTACCAGACCCACCAGCCACGTGTGCAGTCCGTACCAGACCCGTCAGCCACGTGTACAGTCCGTACTAGACGCGTCAGCCACGTGTACAGTCCGTACCAGACCCATCAGCCACGTATACAGTCCGTACCAGACCCACCAGCCACGTGTACAGTCCGTACCAGACCCGTCAGCCACGTGTACAGTCCGTACCAGACCCGTCAGCCACGTGTACAGTCCGTACTAGACGCGTCAGCCACGTGTACAGTCCGTACCAGACCCATCAGCCACGTATACAGTCCGTACCAGACCCACCAGCCACGTGTACAGTCCGTACCAGACCCGTCAGCCACGTGTACAGTCCGTACCAGACCCACCAGCCACGTGATCAGTCCGTACTAGACGCGTCAGCCACGTGTACAGTCCGTATCAGACCCACCAGCCACGTGTACAGTCCGTACCAGACCCACCAGCCACGTGTACAGTCCGTACCAGACCCGTCAGCCAAGTGATCAGTCCGTACCAGACCCGTCAGCCACGTGTACAGTCCCTACCAAACCCACCAGCCACGTGTACAGGCCGTACCAGACCCACCAGCTACGTGATCAGTCCGTACCAGACCCGTCAGCCAAGTGTACAGTCCGTACCAGACCCGTCAGCCACGTGTACAGTCCGTACCAGACCCGTCAGCCACGTGTACAGTCCCTACCAAACCCACCAGCCACGTGTACAGTCCGAACCAGACCCGTCAGCCACGTGTTCAGTCCGTACCAGACCCACCAGCCACGTGATCAGTCCGTACCAGACCCGTCAGCCACGTGTACAGTCCGTACCAGACCCACCAGCCACGTGTACAGTCCGTACCAGACCCACCTGCCACGTGTACAGTCCGTACCAGACCCGTCAGCCACGTGTACAGTCCGTACCAGACCCACCAGCCACGTGTACAGTCCGTACCAGACCGACCAACCACGTGTACAGGCCGTACCAGACCCACCAGCCACGTGTACAGTCCGTACCAGACCCACCAGCCACGTGTACAGTCCATACCAGACCCGTCAGCCACGTGTACAGTCCGTACCAGGCCCGTCAGCCACGTGTACAGTCCGTACCAGACCCACCTGCCACGTGTACAGACCGTACCAGACCCGTCAGCCACGTGTTCAGTCCGTACCAGACCCACCAGCGACGTGATCAGTCCGTACCAGACCCGTCAGCCACGTGTACAGTCCGTAACAGACCCGTCAGCCACGTGTACAATCCGTACCAGACCCACAAGCCACGTGTACAGTCCATACCAGACCAGTCAGCCACGTGTACAGTCCGTACCAGACCAGTCAGCCACGTGTACAGTCCGTACCAGACCCACCAGCCACGTGTACAGTCCGTACCAGACCAGTCAGCCACGTGTACAGTCCGTACCAGACCCGTCAGCCAAGTGATCAGTCCGTACCAGACCCGTCAGCCACGTGTACAGTCCCTACCAAACCCACCAGCCACGTGTACAGGCTGTACCAGACCCACCAGCTACGTGATCAGTCCGTACCAGACCCGTCAGCCAAGTGTACAGTCCGTACCAGACCCGTCAGCCACGTGTACAGTCCGTACCAGACCCGTCAGCCACGTGTACAGTCCGTACCAGCCCCTTCAGCCACGTGTACAGTCCGAACCAGACCCGTCAGCCACGTGTTCAGTCCTTACCAGACCCACCAGCCACGTGATCAGTCCGTACCAGACCCGTCAGCCACGTGTACAGTCCGTACCAGACCCACCAGCCACGTGTACAGTCCGTACCAGACCCACCTGCCACGTGTACAGTCCGTACCAGACCCGTCAGCCACGTGTACAGTCCGTACCAGACCCACCAGCCACGTGTACAGTCCGTACCAGACCCACCAGCCACGTGTACAGGCCGTACCAGACCCACCAGCCACGTGTACAGTCCGTACCAGACCCTCCAGCCACGTGTACAGTCCGTACCAGACCCGTCAGCCACGTGTACAGTCCGTACCAGGCCCGTCAGCCACGTGTACAGTCCGTACCAGACCCACCTGCCACGTGTACAGTCCGTACCAGGCCCGTCAGCCACGTGTACAGTCCGTACCAGACCCGTCAGCCACGTGTACAGTCCGTACCAGGCCCGTCAGCCACGTGTACAGTCCGTACCAGACCCGTCAGCCACGTGTACAGTCCGTACCAGACCCACCAGCCACGTGTACAGTCCGTACCAGACCCACCAGCCACGTGTTCAGTCCGTACTAGACCCACCAGCCACGTGATCAGTCCGTACCAGACCCACCAGCCACGTGTACAGTCCGTACCAGACCCGTCAGCCACGTGTACAGTCCGTACCAGACCCGTCAGCCACGAGTACAGTCCGTACGAGACCCGTCAGCCACGTGTACAGTCCGTACCAGACCCGTCAGCCACGTGTACAGTCCGTACCAGACTCGTCAGCCACGTGTACAGTCTGTACCAGACCCGTCAGCCACGTGTACAGTACGTACCAGACCCGTCAGCCACGTGTTCAGTCCGTACCAGACCCGTCAGCCACGTGTACAGTCCGTACCAGACCCGTCTGCCACGTGATCAGTCCGTACCAGACCCGTCAGCCACGTGTACAGTCCGTACCAGACCCGTCAGCCACGTGTACAGTCCGTACCAGACCCGTCAGCCACGGGATCAGTCCGTACCAGACCCGTCAGCCACGGGATCAGTCCGTACCAGACCCGTCAGTAACGTGTACAGTCCGTACCAGACCCACCAGCCACGTGTTCAGTCCGTACCAGACCCGTCAGCCACGTGTACAGTCCGTACCAGACCCGTCAGCCACGTGTACAGTCCGTACCAGACCCACCAGCCACGTGTTCAGTCCGTACCAGACCCGTCAGCCACGTGTACAGTCCGTACCAGACCCGTCAGCCACGTGTACAGTCCGTACCAGACCCGTCAGCCACGTGTACAGTCCGTACGAGACCCGTCAGCCACGTGTACAGTCCGTACCAGACCCGTCAGCCACGTGTACAGTCGGTACCAGACCCGTCAGCCACGTGTACAGTCTGTACCAGACCCGTCAGCCACGTGTACAGTCCGTACCAGACCCGTCAGCCACGTGTTCAGTCCGTACCAGACCCGTCAGCCACGTGTACAGTCCGTACCAGACCCGTCTGCCACGTGATCAGTCCGTACCAGACCCGTCAGCCACGTGTACAGTCCGTACCAGACCCGTCAGCCACGTGTACAGTCCGTACCAGACCCGTCAGCCACGTGTACAGTCCGTACCAGACCCACCAGCCACGTGTACAGTCCGTACCAGACCCACCAGCCACGTGTACAGTCCGTACCAGACCCGTCAGCCACATGTACAGTCCGAACCAGACCCACCAGCCACGTGTACAGTCTGTATCAGACCCGTCGGCCACGTTTACAGTCCGTACCAGACCCGTCTGCCAGGTGTACATTCCGTATCAGACCCGTCAGCCACGTGTACAGTCTGTACCAGACCCGTCAGCCACGTGTACAGTCCGTACCAGAACCACCAGCCACGTGATCAGTCCGTACCAGACCCACCAGCCACGTGTACAGTCCGTACCAGACCCGTCAGCCACATGTACAGTCCGTAAAAGACCCGTCAGCCACGTGTACAGTCCGTACCAGACCCGTCAGCCACGTGTACAGTCCGTACAAGACCCGTCAGCCACGTGTACAGTCCGTACCATACCCGTCAGCCACGTGTACAGTCTGTACCAGACCCGTCAGCCACGTGTACAGTCCGTACCAGACCCGTCAGCCACGTGTTCAGTCCGTACCAGACCCGTCAGCCACGTGTACAGTCCGTAACAGACCCGTCAGCCACGTGATCAGTCCGTACCAGACCCGTCAGCCTCGTGTACAGTCCGTACCAGACCCGTCAGCCACGTGTTCAGTCCGTACCAGACCCACCAGCCACGTGTACAGTCCGTACCAGTCCCGACAGCCACGTGTACAGTTCGTACCAGACCCACCAGCCACGTGTACAGTCTGTACCAGACCCACCAGTCACGTGTACAGTCCGTACCAGACCCACCAGCCACGTGTACAGTCCGTACCAGTCCCGTCAGCCACGTGTACAGTCCGTACCAGACCCACCAGCCACGTGTACAGTCTGTACCAGACCCACCAGCCACGTGTACAGTCCGTACCAGACCCACCAGCCACGTGTACAGTCCGTACCAGACCCACCAGCCACGTGTACAGTCCGTACCAGTCCCGTCAGCCACGTGTACAGTCCGTACCAGACCCACCAGCCACGTGTACAGTCCGTACCAGACCCACCAGCCACGTGTTCAGTCCGTACCAGACCCGTCAGCCACGTGTACAGTCCGTACCAGACCCGTCAGCCACGTGTACAGGCCGTACCAGACCCGTCAGCCACGTGTACAGTCCGTACCAGACCCGTCAGCCATGTGTACAGGCCGTACCAGACCCACCAGTCACGTGTTCAGTCCGTACCAGACCCACCAGCCACGTGTACAGTCCGTACCAGACCCGTCAGCCACGTGTACAGTCCGTACCAGACCCTACAGCCAAGTGTTCAGTCCGTAACAGACCCACCAGCCACGTGTACAGTCCGTACCAGACCCTCCAGCCACGTGTACAGTCCATACCAGACCCGTCAGCCACGTGTACAGTCCGTACCAGGCCCGTCAGCCACGTGTACAGTCCGTACCAGACCCACCTGCCACGTGTACAGTCCGTACCAGGCCCGTCAGCCACGTGTACAGTCCGTACCAGACCCGTCAGCCACGTGTACAGTCCGTACCAGGCCCGTCAGCCACGTGTACAGTCCGTACCAGACCCGTCAGCCACGTGTACAGTCCGTACCAGACCCACCAGCCACGTGTACAGTCCGTACCAGACCCGTCAGCCACGTGTACAGTCCGTACCAGACCCACCAGCCACGTGTGCAGTCCGTACCAGACCCGTCAGCCACGTGTACAGTCATTACTAGACGCGTCAGCCACGTGTACAGTCCGTACCAGACCCGTCAGCCACGTGTACAGTCCGTACCAGACCCACCAGCCACGTGTGCAGACCGTACCAGACCCGTCAGCCACGTGTACGGTCCGTACTAGACGCGTCAGCCACGTGTACAGTCCGTACCAGACCCATCAGCCACGTATACAGTCCGTACCAGACCAACCAGCCACGTGTACAGTCCGTACCAGACCCGTCAGCCACGTGTACAGTCCGTACCAGACCCACCAGCCACGTGATCAGTCCGTACTAGACGCGTCAGCCACGTGTACAGTCCGTACCAGACCCACCAGTCACGTGTACAGTCTGTACCAGACCCACCAGCCACGTGTACAGTCCGTACCAGACCCGTCAGCCACGTGTACAGGCCGTACCAGACCCGTCAGCCACGTGTACAGTCCGTACCAGACCCGTCAGCCACGTGTACAGGCCGTACCAGACCCGTCAGCCACTTGTACACTCCGTACCAGACCCGTCAGCCACGTGTACAGTCCGTACCAGACCCGTCAGCCACGTGTACAGTCCGCATCAGACCCGTCAGCCACGTGTATAGTCCGTACTAGACGCGTCAGCCACGTGTACCGTCCGTACCAGACCCGTCAGCCACGTGTACAGTCCGTACCAGACCCACCAGCCACGTGTGCAGTCCGTACCAGACCCGTCAGCCACGTGTACAGTCCGTACTAGACGCGTCAGCCACGTGTACAGTCCGTACCAGACCCGTCAGCCACGTGTACAGTCCGTACCAGACCCACCAGCCACGTGTGCAGTCCGTACCAGACCCGTCAGCCACGTGTACAGTCCGTACTAGACGCGTCAGCCACGTGAACAGTCCGTACCAGACCCATCAGCCACGTATACAGTCCGTACCAGACCCACCAGCCACGTGTACAGTCCGTACCAGACCCGTCAGCCACGTGTACAGTCCGTACCAGACCCACCAGCCACGTGATCAGTCCGTACTAGACGCGTCAGCCACGTGTACAGTCCGTATCAGACCCACCAGTCACGTGTACAGTCTGTACCAGACCCACCAGCCACGTGTACAGTCCGTACCAGACCCGTCAGCCACATGTTCAGTCTGTACCAGACCCGTCAGCCACGTGTACAGTCCGTACCAGACCCACCAGCCACGTGTTCAGTCCGTACCAGACCCGTCAGCCACGTGTACAGTCCGTACCAGACCCGTCAGCCACGTGTACAGTCCGTACCAGACCCGTCAGCCACGTGTACAGTCCGTACTAGACCACCAGCCACGTGTACAGTCTGTACCAGACCCGTCAGCCACGTGTACAGTCCGTACCAGACCCACCAGCCACGTGTACAGTCCGTACCAGACCCACCAGCCACGTGTACAGTCCGTACCAGACCCACCAGCCACGTGTACAGTCCGTACCAGACCCGTCAGCCACGTGTACAGTCCGTACCATACACGTCAGCCACGTGTACAGTCCGTACCAGACCCACCAGCACGTGTACAGGCTGTACCAGACCCACCAGCCACGTGTACAGGCCGTACCAGACCGTCAGCCACGTGTACAGTCCGTACCAGACCCGTCAGCCACGTGTACAGTCTGTACCAGACCGTCAGCCACGTGTACAGTCCGTACCAGACCCGTCAGCCACGTGTACAGTCTGTACCAGACCCGTCAGCCACGTGTACAGTCCGTACCAGACCCACCAGCCACGTGTACAGTCCGTACCAGACCCACCAGCCACGTGCTCAGTCCGTACCAGACCCACCAGCCACGTGTTCAGTCCGTACGAGACCCGTCAGCCACGTGTACACTCCGTACCAGACCCGTCAGCCACGTGTACAGTCCGTATCAGACCCGTCAGCCACGTTTACAGTCCGTACCAGACCCGTCAGCCACGTGTACAGTCCGTACTAGTCCCACCAGCCACGTGTACAGTCTGTACCAGACCCGTCAGCCACGTGAACAGTCCGTACCAGACCCACCAGCCACGTGTACAGTCCGTACCAGACCCGTCAGCTACGTGTACAGTCCGTTCCAGACACGTCAGCCACGTGTACAGTCCGTACCAGACCCACCAGCACGTGTACAGGCCGTACCAGACCCACCAGCCACGTGTACAGGCCGTACCAGACCCGTCAGCCACGTGTACAGTCCGTACCAGACCCGTCAGCCACGTGTACAGTCTGTACCAGACCCGTCAGCCACGTGTACAGTCCGTACCAGACCCACCAGCCACGTGTACAGTCCGTACCAGACCCACCAGCCACGTGTTCAGTCCGTACCAGACCCGTCAGCCACGTGTATACTCCGTACCAGACCCGTCAGCCACGTGTACAGTCCGTACCAGACCCACCAGCCACGTGTTTAGTCCGTACCAGACCCGTCAGCCTCGTGTACAGTCCGTACTAGACGCGTCAGCCACGTGTACAGTCCGTACTAGACGCGTCAGCCACGTGTACAGTCCGTACTAGACGCGTCAGCCACGTGTACAGTCCGTACTAGACGCGTCAGCCACGTGTACAGTCCGTACCAGACCCGTCAGCCACGTGTACAATCCGTACCAGACCCACCAGCCACGTGTGCAGTCCGTACCAGACCCGTCAGCCACGTGTACAGTCCGTACTAGACGCGTCAGCCACGTGTACAGTCCGTACCAGACCCGTCAGCCACGTGTACAGTCCGTACCAGACCCACCAGCCACGTGTGCAGTCCGTACCAGACCCGTCAGCCACGTGTACAGTCCGTACCAGACCCACCAGCCACGTGATCAGTCCGTACTAGACGCGTCAGCCACGTGTACAGTCCGTACCAGACCCACCAGTCACGTGTACAGTCTGTACCAGACCCACCAGCCACGTGTACAGTCCGTACCAGACCCTTCAGCCACGTGTACAGGCCGTACCAGACCCGTCAGCCACGTGTACAGTCCGTACCAGACCCGTCAGCCACGTGTACAGTCTGTACCAGACCCGTCAGCCACGTGTACAGTCCGTACCAGACCCACGTGTTCAGTCCGTACCAGACCCGTCAGCCACGTGTACAGTCCGTACCAGACCCGTCAGCCGCGTGTACAGTCCGTACCAAACCCGTCAGCCACGTGTACAGTCCGTACTAGACCCACCAGCCACGTGTACAGTCTGTACCAGACCCGTCAGCCACGTGTACAGTCCGTACCGGACCCACCAGCCACGTGTACAGTCCGTATCAGACCCGTTAGCCACGTGTACAGTCCGTACCAGACACGTCAGCCACGTGTACAGTCCGTACCAGACCCACCAGCACGTGTACAGGCCGTACCAGACCCACCAGCCACGTGTACAGGCCGTACCAGACCCGTCAGCCACGTGTACAGTCCGTACCAGACCCACCAGCCACGTGCAGGCCGTACCAGCCCCACCAGCCACGGGTACAGTCCGTACCAGACCCGTCAGCCACGTGTACAGTCCGTACCAGACACGTCAGCCACGTGTACAGTCCGTACCAGACCCACCAGCACGTGTACAGGCCGTACCAGACCCACCAGCCACGTGTACAGGCCGTACCAGACCCGTCAGCCACGTGTACAGTCCGTACCAGACCCACCAGCCACGTGTACAGGCCGTACCAGACCCACCAGCCACGTGTACAGTCCGTACCAGACCCGTCAGCCGCGTGTACAGTCCGTACCAAACCCGTCAGCCACGTGTACAGTCCGTACTAGACCCACCAGCCACGTGTACAGTCTGTACCAGACCCGTCAGCCACGTGTACAGTCCGTACCAGACCCACCAGCCACGTGTACAGTCCGTATCAGACCCGTCAGCCACGTGTACAGTCCGTACCAGACACGTCAGCCACGTGTACAGTCCGTACCAGACCCACCAGCACGTGTACAGGCCGTACCAGACCCACCAGCCACGTGTACAGGCCGTACCAGACCCGTCAGCCACGTGTACAGTCCGTACCAGACCCACCAGCCACGTGCAGGCCGTACCAGCCCCACCAGCCACGGGTACAGTCCGTACCAGACCCGTCAGCCACGTGTACAGTCCGTACCAGACACGTCAGCCACGTGTACAGTCCGTACCAGACCCACCAGCACGTGTACAGGCCGTACCAGACCCACCAGCCACGTGTACAGGCCGTACCAGACCCGTCAGCCACGTGTACAGTCCGTACCAGACCCACCAGCCACGTGTACAGGCCGTACCAGACCCACCAGCCACGTGTACAGTCCGTACCAGACCCACCAGCTACGTGTTCAGTCCGTACCAGACCCACCAGCCACGTGTACAGGCCGTACCAGACCCACCAGCCACGTGTACATTCCGTACCAGACCCACCAGCACGTGTAAAGGCCGTACCAGACCCACCAGCCACGTGTACAAGCCGTACCAGACCCACCAGCCACGTGTACAGTCCGTACCAGACCCACCAGCCACGTGTACAGGCCGTACCAGACCCACCAGCACGTGTACAGGCCGTACCAGACCCACCAGGCACGTGTACAGTCCGTACCAGACCCACCAGCCACGTGTACAGGCCGTACCAGACCCACCAGCACGTGTACAGGACGTACCAGACCCACCAGCCACGTGTACAGGCCGTACCAGACCCACCAGCACGTGTACAGGCCGTACCAGACCCACCAGCCACGTGTACAGGCCGTACTATACCAGTAATAATTGCGGCCTCGTAGTCCCGCCGTGGTGTAGCATCTTCATGTGATCATAATTTACCTGTGGAAGTGTTACATCCTAACATTTACCAACAACAGATATAATACAACTGTAATACATGAGTATAAAGTATAATAATAATAGATTCTTACCTTTGTGGATGGTTTTATCTGGCATCGCAGCGATTAATCCTAGACAGTGAAATAATTGGTTGACAAATCTATGCTAATAGAAAAAAAACAAATTTTGCACTTTCCTCAATTTTGTCAAGTCGTTGCAACAAGTAGTGACTGCTTGTAGGTCACGCTGCGGTCTAGTACTTGCGGGTAGAGTTAGTGGCCGATGTGGGAGGCTCGGTTTGTCGGCGCCAATACCACACCAAGTTGATTCACTCTCCTGTGTAAGTGCACGAATGGCGTCTCTTCCTCCGCACGCGTCACCTCATGATGCGCTTTATATCGAGAACTGGGAGGAGGGTTTTGTTTAATTTCATAAAGCAATTTAATGTGTAATTTATTTAAAGGATTAGTTTCATTTGTGACGGTAACGCGTTGGTGTTCGGCTGTTTCAAAAGCTAGGGGTATGGCCTCGTCACATAAAGAAACAAAAAGAGAAAATCTGGAACTTCCGTCTGTGGTAAGGTAATGGGAAGACACACAAAACACAAGTAAATTTAACAATGAAATTTTTATTACGTTAGAAAAGCAAAACATGAATAAAATTGGACATAAAAATTGTAACATAAAATCAATCAATCAAAATAATAAGAATAATCACTGGCAAAATGAAAAGGTACGTTAAGACAAGTGAATAATAACAAGTGAATAATATACAAGGAGATATATGAGTGCAGGAATATTGGCTTTAAGCTGCCACCTCTCTTAGTACACGTAAGCCAGGGCTTAGTCTACCAATGAGACGTGTTAACTTGTGGAAAGCACGGGATATTCTGAGGTCTGTAGGTTGTGGTGGCCCAGACGTCAGCTAGTGTGGCGGGTGGAGGAAGCAGGTGCGACAGGCACCAGCCAATCAGCGAAGAGCAGGCGACGGACAAGTAGTTTGCTGGTTTGAGTGGCGGAGGTGGAGCAGGTGTTCCCCGTGCGAATACGTTTGCTCTCTGGGCAAACCTTGGTGTTGTACTTGTTGGATATATCTTCTATATTAGTTGTTATTGTTGTTATTAGTTGTATAGGGACGTACTTAGGAGGGAAGAGCAGGCTCAATCTCTTGAAGGAGATTATCGTCACAACTCTCCCCCGAAGCCTGCGGTTCTGGAAGAAGTACGTCGTTACGTGGTGGAGTAATAGGTGGAGTCGCTTCTACTTCATAAACTCTGGAGAGAGCATCGGCTAAGATGTTGTCAGAACCTTGGTATAGCGGGTCTCCAGGTTGAATTTCTGCAGTTATCAAGCCCATAGTAGAAGACGTTGAGATGAGAAGTGGGCGTGCTGCAGGAGGTGTAGGGTGATGTGGTTCGTGTTGATGGTAGACCGAGCACTTTTCAGGTGTGGAGCAAAGTGCTGGAGCTTCAGGATGATGAAGAGTAGCTCCTTGCCAATTGTTCCGTAGTTCCTTGTAGCAGTAGTCGCTGACGGGTGTATTCTCCTCGCCTCGTTGCTGCATCACGACACCACCAACGCCGGTACCACTGGTGTCGACATGGAGGATGAAGGGCTTATCTGACGAGGTGAGAGTGGAATTAGAATATGGCAAAGGAGCACTATTGTGGCCCTGAAAATGGTTGGGAATATCAGTATGGATTTTTGAATTAGAAAGCGCTGACTCCTTGTCAGTGCTTTCGGGAGGAGAAGCTGGGAAGGTCTCACTGTGGATCTAGGGTTCTGTAAAGGTGGAATAGTTTAACATGACAGTGGGAGGAGTACCATTATATAGCTTCAGGAGGTTGACGTGGCACAGCTGGGTCTTCCGCCGCCTATCTGTAGTCTCTAGAACGTAGTTATGGTTGTTTCGGCACTCCTTGATGCGGTAGGATCCTGAAAACCTGTTTTGTAAAGGAGAACCTGGGATAGGGAAGTATGCTAGCACGAAGTCTCCCGGCTTGAATTTTCTTACTTTGCTGGTCTGGTCATAATGAGTCTTCATCCTCTCCTGTGCTTTCAATAGATTATCATGGGCAAAACTGTGGACTCTCTCTAGAATGTGTTGAAGGTTTTGAAGAAACTGGGGCACATTCTGATGCTCACTGAAAGTGGCATCTCGTAGAGAGTCTTTGAAAGCCTTCAGGGGAGTACGGCACTTACGGCCGTAGAGCATCTCATAAGGAGATACTCCTAGGGACTCAATGGGAAGACTTCTATATATGCACATTATCAAATCAATTTGCTTATCCCAATCCTTAGAGGATTCACTACAAAACTTTTTCAGGAGTGCTTTGGTAGTCTGATGACTACGCTAAAGAGAACCCTGTGAAGCAGGATGATAGGGGCTGGACAATACCTGTTTGATGTTGAACTCCTCCAGTGTCCTTTTGAAGAGATCACTGGTGAAGTTGGTACCACAGTCGCTCTGAATCTCCCTGGGAAATCCATATTGAGTGAAGATCTTCAATAAATGCTTTACAACCGTAGCAGCCGTGATGTTCTTCACTGGAACTGCTATGAGAAATCTGGTGGTATGACACAGGATGGTTAAGATATAGGCGTTACCTGAACTGGTCCGAGGTAAAGGACCAACACAGTCTATAATAAGTCTGTGGAAAGGTTCCGCAGGTACCTGTATGGGAATCAGTGGCGCTCTGGGAATAGAGATGTTCGGTTTACCTGCCATCTGACATGTATGACACTGTTTTACGTACTGTTTGACGCTATTTACCATACCTGGCCAGTAGTAGTCTTGACGAATTCCATGGTAAGTCTTGTTGAATCCGTAGTGGGAGAGTGCTCCGTGGGCCAGGTGTAGAATAGTGGGCCGCAGGCTGGCAGGAATCACAAGTTGTTCGATGTTGGCCCAATCGTCCTCTTCCTTCAGTTTACTGGGTCTATATCTGCGGTAGAGCAAGTCGTTCTCTAGGAAGAACCCAGGAATACTGTCGGGTTGAGTCTCAGCCTGGAAAAACAATGGTGTTAAGGTAAGATCTTCCCTCTGCAACTTACGGAACTCCAACTTGGTCAGATTCGGGGGTAGTTTCTGAGGGTCTTGAGGGACAGCGGTAGCAGTAGAGTCAGCTAGCTGTGGACGTGTGGTCACTAGAACCGGAGGAGAAACTTCATCACTCTCTTGAACCTTTGCTGGAACATACTCGAATATAGGGTTAATTGGCACAGAGGTACACACCTGGGGTTTGTCCATGACGATCAGGTTGGTCGGTTGCAGGTCTTCTGCCAAGTCGTTGCCTAGGAGAAGTTGCACTCCAGGCATGGGAAAAGGCTTTTCCCTGACGGCGACTTGGACTTCTCCGTTCACGAAGGGACAATCCAGGTGGACTCTGGCGAGAGGATAAGGAGTGGTAGCAGTGAGGTCAGTGATGAAGACAGTTTCTCCGGTGTAGGCAATGTTGGGCACAGCCGACTTCAAGATGATCGATTGAAGAGCCGCTGTGTCCCTTAAGATCTTCAATTTGAAACGTCCCTCCGGATTTGAACCGTTGGCAGAGACAGTTCCAGTATACAGGTGGTTACTGAAAAGAGAAAGATCATTAACCTGAACACCAACATTCATCACAGGCTTACCGGACTTAGGAGGAGTTGGTTTGGGTTTCTGTGTGTCAGTGGTTCCTTTGTATTGAGACTTACCACACTTGTCTATGGTATGTCCATAGAGTCTACAATACTTGCAGTACAATTGCGAGCCAGCTTGATCGGTACTCACTTTCTCGTAACTGTACCACGACTTCTTACTGGAGGATGGTTTGGGTGTCAGCCGGTGGATGAGGCTGTAAGTGTCAGCCGACTTAGCACACTTCAGGTAGTCGGTTTCGTCTTTATCTGCTAAATATAGACGGACAGGAGGCGGCACACGCCTCAAGAATTCTTCAACTAGCATCAGGTTGACGAGTTCTGTAAAAGTAGAGACATGTGCTGCTTCCAGCCATTTCATAAAATATCTCCGTTTTGTGTTAGCAAACTCGAGGAAGGTAGTGGTACTTGCCTTCAGGTGGTCACGGAATTTCCTTCGATAACTTTCTGTGGAGAGAAGGTAGGCGTCCAACACTGCTTGTTTCAGAGTCTGGTAGTCATTCCCAGACGCCAAAGTACTGAGTGTGACTGCAGCTCTACCTGTAAGATGGACTCTGAGAAGTGTGGCCCATTGGTCGGCAGGCTAACGAAGTTGATTAGCAAGGGTTTCAAAGGTGGTAAAAAAACACGTCAACTTCTGCTTCTACAAAGGATGGTATTAACTTACTTGCATGTGATATATTAAAACTGACGGGAAGATTGGCAGTAGCTTGCTGGCGTTGAGCGAGGTGTGAAGTTTCCAACGTGAATTCTCGTTGACGACACTCTAGAGCCAGAGTCACTTGTTGCTTGTCATGTTCGCGTTGCATCTCCAACTCGCGTTGTTTTGTTTCAAGCTGTATTCGTTCACGTTCACGGAGTAACGCAATCTCACGTTCTTGTTCTTCTCTTCGTATGGCAGCTGCTCGTTCTTGTTGTTCGAGGGCTTCCCTTTGCTGCTCGCGTTCAATCTTGGCCAGTTCTATTTTGAGTTTCATCGTCGCCAAATCAGTTTTATCTGCAATATAGTAAGTTTCATGAGTTTCAGAGTCTATCTTACCTTGTTCTAAATAGTGATCCAGCAACAGGTTGTGTATGTCATTTTTGTTGGCTTGGTAGGGAACTTCTAGTTGATACTCATGTGCAAGAGTTTGTAATTCAGTCCTCTTGGCACGACTTAAAGTCCCTATTTCACCTGCTGGATATGCACGGAAAGCTTGGAGACGAAACATGGTGAAATTAGCAAATAAATGTACAACGAATATACCGTTATTATATAGTGAATGTCAGAAACAGGACAACGTGGCAACTGGTACCTATCCTGTGGAATCTTTAACAAATAAAGTTAAATATAAGATGTTAAATGATTAGTTTAAATCAAGGTCGCAGGAAATCTTGTACCCGGTACTCATGTAAGAGGATAAGGGCAAGAAAATCCTACTAAACAAGTGAAACTGAGTTTCGAAAACAAATGAAACAGTTAATTGCCTCAAAAGTAAAATTGGTAGTCCAAGGATGTAGGCATACCTTGCCGAGTCTCTATAGGACATAAGCAAGTCTTTCCTACTGAAATTAATATGATACTTACAGAATTAGCGAACTTTTGTGCTCTGAAAAAGTAAGCTAATTCCCTACCGTTGTATGTATCATCATCTCTGACTGACGTGTAGGGGTGCGAGGTGTCAACTGGTGACGAGAACTGCTGCTGAGGTCCCAATTCAGCAACTAAAGTTCGAGCTAGAGGAACTTTGGCCCTCTTTGTCCTCCTACAGTCAGATTGCAGAAGATTAGGTGCACTTGACCCGGAGGCAGACCACAGTACCAGGGTACCAATATGATGATCTGTCGAAAATATGAGAAATATCCAAGGGACAAAAGATGGTAAACACGAGTAATAACACGGAGGGAGAGATGACCAATTAAGAGTATGACTGAGGCCTACAGTCACCACGTAATCCAAAGTTGTCTCACCTTCACCATATGCTACTCTCGTAATGCACAATACACACCCACCGCACCATATAAATATGAAAAATAGTAAAAGTTACGTTACCAAAGTTAAATACGCTTACCATTAATTACTACTTGGCACCAGTACCTGAGTGAAGCTCCTAGGACAGGCCCCCACTTAATATGTGACGGTAACGCGTTGGTGTTCGGCTGTTTCAAAAGCTAGGGGTATGGCCTCGTCACATAAAGAAACAAAAAGAGAAAATCTGGAACTTCCGTCTGTGGTAAGGTAATGGGAAGACACACAAAACACAAGTAAATTTAACAATGACATTTTAATTACGTTAGAAAAGCAAAACACGAATAAAATTGGACATAAAAATTGTATCAAAATCAATCAATCAAAATAATAAGAATAATCACTGGCAAAATGAAAAGTTACGTTAAGACAAGTGAATAATATACAAGGAGATATATGAGTGCAGGAATATTGGCTTTAAGCTGCCACCTCTCTTAGTACACGTAAGCCAGGGCTTACGTGTACCAATGAGACGTGTTAACTTGTGGAAAGCATGGGATATTCTGAGGTCTGTAGGTTGTGGTGGCCCAGACGTCAGCTAGTGTGGCGGGTGGAGGAAGCAGGTGCGACAGGCACCAGCCAATCAGCGAAGAGCAGGCAACGGACAAGTAGTTTGCTGGTTTGAGTGGCGGAGGTGGAGCAGGTGTTCCCGGTGCGAATACGTTTGCTCTCTGGGCAAACCTTGGTGTTGTACTTGTTGGATATATCTTCTATATTAGTTGTTATTGTTGTTATTAGTTGTATAGGGACGTACTTAGGAGGGAAGAGCAGGCTCAATCTCTCTTGAAGGAGATTATCGTCACATACTATTCCTAGTCCTGAGACTGGTGATTTTTATATTAAATTAGCTAGAAACGTTTAGAGATCGAGATGTAGACGACTCAGGATATATTAATCCAGTTTCCTGGAACAAAGTTGTCATTTTCGTCATCTCTTTCATGACTAACTAAAACATTTTATTCATACTTAAACTGATACAAACCAACATTTATTAAAATTTATGAATGATATAGGAATTTCCCACATATCTTCATACTGATCTAGTGTCTTAACACTGACTGGCCCCTGACAGGGAGAAGAGCGTGTGATCCTGTCCAGGTGAGTCTGGTTAAACAATGACTATAAGAACTATTGAAGGGCAGACTCTATATTTATATTACTCTTTAGTAAGGTCGGGTATTAGTACTCGTACTCTGATACAAGTACTCGTACTCTGATACAAGTATGTCGTGTGGCTCGTGTCCACACGACATAAGAGCCCGTCCCCCTACAATACAATATCCGTTAAACAGAACCGAGGAATAAGCAGCATGCATACGTCACGAGAGGTTGTTAACTTAGTTCTGGCTCAACGTATACGAAATACACAACATTAGTGTAGAGTTAAAACCCTCCATCAATGTTCAAGAACCTGAGTAAGTTCTCGATCATCCAGTACATAAGCGAAACATTATAGGTTTACTCATCTACAAACTTGTGATGATTCACCGTGAACAAGGAGAACGACATTTGTCTAAGACTGTGACATTGTGCAGGTTGAGGGTGGACCAGGAGAGGTGTACGAGCAGCTGCTGGGTGTGATCAGCCTGTGTGACGACACCGAGCAGGCAGGTCAGCTGCTGTGGTCAGGAGCGTCCCTGGAGCCCCTGGGATGCTGGAGCGTCTCCTCGCTGTGTCTGGCCGTCACGAGTACCCGGTGCAGGATCACCACCCTCCTGCTGGCAGCTGGAGCCCCGCTCACCACCACCTCCCACGGCCTCAACCTGCTGACACTAGCCTGGTGCTCCCCCGACGTCGCTCTCCGTCTTCAGGTCACCATCACGCGGGTGAGTGTCCACCATACACCAGTTGGTATAGTGTCCACCATACACCAGTTGGTATAGTGTCCACCATACACAAGTTGGTATAGTGTCCACCTTACACCAGTTGGAATAGTGACCACCATACACAAGTTGGTATAGTGACCACCATACACCAGTTGGTATAGTGTTCACCATACACCAGTTGGTATAGTGTCCACCATACACCACTTGGTATAGTGTCCACCATACACCAGTTGGTATAGTGTCCACCATACACCAGTTGGTATAGTGTCCACCATACACCAGTTGGTATAGTGTCCACCTTACACAAGTTGGTATAGTGTCCACCATACACCAGTTGGTTTAGTGTCCACCATACACCAGTTGGTATAGTGTCCACCATACACCAGTTGGTATAGTGTCCACCTTACACCAGTTGGTATAGTGTCCACCATACACCAGTTGGTATAGTGTCCACCATACACCAGTTGGTATAGTGTCCACCATACACCAGTTGGTATAGTGTCCACCTTACACCAGTTGGTATAGTGTCCACCATACACCAGTTGGTATAGTGTCCACCTTACACCAGTTGGTATAGTGTCCACCATACACCAGTTGGTATAGTGTCCACCATACACCAGTTGGTATAGTGTTCACCATACACCAGTTGGTATAGTGTCCACCATACACCACTTGGTATAGTGTCCACCATACACCAGTTGGTATAGTGTCCACCATACACCAGTTGGTATAGTGTCCACCATACACCAGTTGGTATAGTGACCACCATACACAAGTTGGTATAGTGTCCACCTTACACCAGTTGGTATAGTGTCCTCCATACACCAGTTGGTATAGTGTCCACCATACACCAGTTGGTATAGTGTCCACCATACACCAGTTGGTATAGTGTCCACCATACACCAGTTGGTATAGTGTCCACCTTACACCAGTTGGTATAGTGTCCTCCATACACCAGTTGGTATAGTGTCCACCATACACCAGTTGGTATAGTGTCCACCATACACCAGTTGGTATAGTGTCCTCCATACACCAGTTGGTATAGTGTCCTCCATACACCAGTTGGTATAGTGTCCACCATACACCAGTTGGTATAGTGTCCACCATACACCAGTTGGTATAGTGTCCACCATACACCAGTTGGTATAGTGTCCACCATACACCAGTTGGTATAGTGTCCACCATACACCAGATGGTATAGTGTCCACCATACACCAGTTGGTATAGTGTCCACCATACACCAGTTGGTATAGTGTCCACCATACACCAGATGGTATAGTGTCCACCATACACCAGATGGTATAGTGTCCACCATACACCAGTTGGTATAGTGTCCACCATACACCAGTTGGTATAGTGTCCACCATACACCAGATGGTATAGTGTCCACCATACACCAGATGGTATAGTGTCCACCATACACCAGATGGTATAGTGTCCATCATACACCAGTTGCTATAGTGTCCACCATACACCAGTTGGTATAGTGTCCTCCATACACCAGTTGGTATAGTGTCCTCCATACACGAGTTGGTATAGTGTCCACCTTACACCAGTTGGTATAGTGACCACCATACACCAGTTGGTATAGTGTCCACCATACACCAGTTGGTATAGTGTCCACCATACACCAGCTGGTATAGTGTCCTCCATACACCAGTTGGTATAGTGACCACCATACACCAGTTGGTATAGTGTCCACCATACACCAGTTGGTATAGTGTCCTCCATACACGAGTTGGTATAGTGTCCACCTTACACCAGTTGGTATAGTGACCACCATACACCAGTTGGTATAGTGTCCACCATACACCAGTTGGTATAGTGTCCACCATACACCAGTTGGTATAGTGTCCACCATACACCAGCTGGTATAGTGTCCACCATACACCAGATGGTATAGTGTCCATCATACACCAGTTGCTATAGTGTCCACCATACACCAGTTGGTATAGTGTCCTCCATACACCAGTTGGTATAGTGTCCTCCATACACGAGTTGGTATAGTGTCCACCATACACCAGTTGGTATAGTGTCCACCATACACCAGTTGGTATAGTGTCCACCATACACCAGTTGGTATAGTGACCACCATACACCAGTTGGTATAGTGTCCACCATACACCAGTTGGTATAGTGTCCACCATACACCAGTTGGTATAGTGACCACCATACACCAGTTGGTATAGTGTCCACCATACACCAGTTGGTATAGTGACCACCATACACCAGTTGGTATAGTGTCCACCATACACCAGTTGGTATAGTGTCTGCCTTACACCAGTTGGTATAGTGACCACCATACACCAGTTGGTATAGTGACCACCATACACCAGTTGGTATAGTGACCACCATACACCAGTTGGTATAGTGTTCACCATACACCAGATTGTATAGTGTCCACCATACACCAGTTGGTATAGTGTCTGCCTTACACCAGTTGGTATAGTGTCCTCCATACAGGATTTGGTATAGTGTCCACCATACACCAGTTGGTATAGTGTCCACCATACACCAGTTGGTATAGTGTCCACCATACACCAGTTGGTATAGTGTCCACCATACACCAGTTGGTATAGTGTCTGCCTTACACCAGTTGGTACAGTGTCCTCCATACACGAGTTGGTATAGTGTCCACCATACACCAGTTGGTATAGTGTCCACCATACACCAGTTGGTATAGTCTCCACCATACACCAGTTGGTATAGTGTCCACCATACACCAGTTGGTATAGTCTCCACCATACACCAGATGGTATAGTGTCCACCATACACCAGTTGGTATAGTGTCCTCCATACACCAGTTGGTATAGTGTCCACCATACACCAGTTGCTATAGTGTCCACCATACACCAGTTGGTATAGTGTCCTCCATACACGAGTTGGTATAGTGTCCACCATACACCAGTTGGTATAGTGTCCACCATACACCAGTTGGTATAGTGTCCTCCACACACCAGTTGGTATAGTGTCCTCCATACACGAGTTGGTATAGTGTCCACCTTACACCAGTTGGTATAGTGTCCTCCATACACCAGTTGGTATAGTGTCCACCATACACCAGTTGGTATAGTGTCCACCATACACCAGTTGGTATAGTGTCCTCCATACACCAGTTGGTATAGTGTCCTCCATACACGAGTTGGTATAGTGTCCACCTTACACCAGTTGGTATAGTGTCCTCCATACACCAGTTGGTATAGTGTCCACCATTCACCAGTTGGTATAGTGTCCACCATACACCAGTTGGTATAGTGTCTGCCTTACACCAGTTGGTATAGTGT
Source organism: Procambarus clarkii (assembly GCF_040958095.1). Taxonomy (NCBI): domain Eukaryota; kingdom Metazoa; phylum Arthropoda; class Malacostraca; order Decapoda; family Cambaridae; genus Procambarus; species Procambarus clarkii. The sequence continues at coordinate 59,657,540 of NC_091154.1, forward strand.
CCACCATACACCAGTTGGTATAGTGTCTGCCTTACACCAGTTGGTATAGTGTCCACCATACACCAGTTGGTATAGTGTCCACCATACACCAGTTGGTATAGTGTCCACCATACACCAGTTGGTATAGTGTCCACCATACACCAGTTGGTATAGTGTCCTCCATACACCAGTTGGTATAGTGTCCACCATACACCAGTTGGTATAGTGTCCACCATACACCAGTTGGTATAGTGTCCACCATACACCAGTTGGTATAGTGTCCTCCATACACCAGTTGGTATAGTGTCCTCCATACACCAGTTGGTATAGTGTCTGCCTTACACCAGTTGGTATAGTGTCTGCCATACACCAGTTGGTATAGTGTCCACCATACACCAGTTGGTATAGTGTCCACCATACACCAGTTGGTATAGTGTCCACCATACACCAGTTGGTATAGTGTCTGCCTTACACCAGTTGGTATAGTGTCCACCATACACCAGTTGGTATAGTGACCACCATACACCAGTTGGTATAGTGACCACCATACACCAGTTGGTATAGTGTCCACCATACACCAGTTGGTATAGTGTCCACCATACACCATTTAGTATAGTGACCACCATACACCAGTTGGTATAGTGACCACCATACACCAGTTGGTATAGTGTCTGTCTTACACCAGTTGGTATAGTGTCCACCATATACCAGTTGGTATAGTGTCCACTATACACCATTTGGTATAGTGTCTGCCTTACACCAGTTGGTATAGTGTCCACCATACACCAGTTGGTATAGTGTCCACCATACACCATTTGGTATAGTGTCTGCCTTACACCAGTTGGTATAGTCTCCACCATACACCAGATGGTATAGTGTCCTCCATACACCAGTTGGTATAGTGTCCACCATACACCAGTTGGTATAGTGTCTGCCTTACACCAGTTGGTATAGTGTCCTCCATACACCAGTTGGTATAGTGTCCACCATACACCAGTTGGTATAGTGTCCTCCATACACCTGTTGGTATAGTGCCCACCATACACCAGTTGGTATAGTGTCAGTAGTGAAATATGTGACTACGGCGACGCGCACCAGCTGCCCCAGGTGGCACTCTTGAGTGCCATCTGAGCAGGTGAGGCGCGACGTCGTAGTCGCAGCGCGTCGTCGTCGTCACACAGGGTTTTGGGGGATTTTCTCGGAAGTTTTGGCGCGTTTCGGACGCGTGTGAGCGTCCGGTGTTTGGGTATGTGGTCAGGAAAGAGGGGAGGTCATGTTGTTGGGTGCCAGGTGGCGCGCGACGTCGTAGTCGCAGCGCGTCGTCGTCGTCACATAGGGTTTTTGGGGAATTTCCCGGATGTTATGACGCGTGGCATCCGGCCAGACGTCACTTGAGAGAGTGTCATGTTGGGGTTGGAAGCTAAGTGGTTGGTAAGCAGTCATGTAGGGAGGAGGGGGAAGAGGAGGAGTGTAGGTTATGTTGTGAAGGGAGGGGGGAGCCCCAATACCTGAGAGGATATCAATGACGTCCATTAGTTCTCCCCCTACATGGGCAGGAAGTGTTGAGGGGAGCGTGAGAGACCAGTGTCTTAAGAATGGAGGGGGAGAAGGAGGGGAAAGGGAGGTAACAGCTGGCAGTGGGTTTGTGTGTGTGAAAGTAGTCATTATTTTTTCTTAAAGAATGACAGTTTTATGTACCCTCTCTGCTTCCAGAGCGCTAAGGATATGTGGGCTATACCTACCACGTAGCTATGACGAGTGACACCACATGTCCACACGGGTTTCCTCTTCAAAGGCTGAGGTCTAACTGTTGCGAATGTCATCATCAACCTCTAACATAGTCAGTCATTACCCTCCCCCCCCCTCCATCCACATAGCAGGACATACCCACATACCATCACCACCACCACACTGCTGGGAGTGACAGCAATATGGCATACCATACTCTCTCATGACACAGCTCTCACCAGCACAGCATTGAGTGTGGCAATGTTCTTTCTCAAAGGTGAGCCATGAGCGCAACATACAAATTCCAAAATGCAGTCCTGGGAGTTTGACACACGTTGATTAACAAGCTATCTGATTATTTATACAGCTTCTCTCTCTCTACATTATATGCGGGTTACATAGTGTGTCAAGAACTCTCTCTCTCTCTCTGTGTCTTTCTGTCTCTCTGTCTCTCTCTGTCTCTGTCTCTATCTCTCTCTCTCTCTCTCTCTGTCTCTGTCTCTGTCTCTGTCTCTCTCTGTCTCTGTCTCAATCTCTCTCTCTCTGTCTCTGTCTCTGTCTCTGTCTCTCTCTGTCTCTCTCTCTCTCTCTATTTCTCTCTGTCTCTCTGTCTCTGTCTCTCTCTGTCTCTCTCTCTATGTCTCTCTCTCTGTCTCTCTCTCTCTCTCTCACTCTCTGTCTGTCTCTCTCTCTCTCTCTCTCTCTCTCTCTCTCTCTCTCTCTCTCTCTCTCTCTCTCTCTCTCTCTCTCTCTCTCTCTCTCTCTCTCTCTCTCTCTCTCTCTCTCTCTCTCTCTCTCTCTCTCTCTCTCTCTCTCTCTCTCTCTCTCTCTCTCTCTCACTCTCTCACTCGCTCTCTCTCACCCTTTCTAAAGTCCACCACACGACCCTTCACTTAGTAAACTCAGTCAAAGTCAGTAGGTTAGCGTTTACTAAAAGAGAGAAACATTTCACATCGTCACGGAGACGCGATCTCTACCTACAAATTGTTCTTGTTAACTGTGATCACAACATCTGCTGGCCAAATAAATATCATTGAAATGTATGCATGTTTACTCAATCTCCATCACCTCTTAGTCCTACATCCATAGCAAGACTCCTGAATGAATGAACCGGCAGCCCCTCTCGCTGCAGTCTCACCTTCGTGATGGTTTGAGGTGTATTGAGATGGAGGATGTAATGGCTCGGCCTTACCCTCTCCCCGTCCACCCCCACTTACCCTTACCCCTACCACCCCCCTCCATGGCCAAACCATCACTGCCCCCATTCCCAGACCGGATGTTATGTTCTAAGCTTTAGTATCACCATTCTTTGCTCAAATAGTATTTTTTTAAGAATATCCAGTCATAAGCTGGTCTTCAATCTTATTATTAAAACAAATCATAATTTGCTGTTCTCTCTCTCTGTCTCTCTGTCTCTCAGTCTCTCAGTCTCTCAGTCTCTCTCTCTCTCTCCAGATCATTTAGTAGTTGGGGAAAGTAACATCATTTCCTTTATCCTGCTGCCGCTGTTCACGTATCTTTCTCCATCAAGGCTGTCTCTCTTAAGACCTACGTCATCCAATGTAAACACCAATCGATGAGAATAAGACCGGTGAGTCGATAGAGAAATAGGTCTGGGTTAAGTCTGTTTTCAGTTCTTGTATCACAGTCAATGTAGCGTAATGGGAAACCAGTCTTTCTACTGCCTACATAAATAGCGTTTGAAAATGTATGCAAGTCTAGACAAACTCCTATAGCCCTTACATTCTAACACAAATAAAATATTAGCACACGATTGCATCGCATTATATCATCATTAAGTAACGTAGAGATCAACTTTCTGGCTGTTGTCCGAATATCATTATTGAAATGTGAACTCATTTAGCCAAACACAATATCTCCATTACATCTCTTAGCATATGAATATTACGGTATACCAGTTTTAACCCTCTATAACACAATGTAACGTAACGTAACGTAACGCAAATCAACTTTCTACAGACCAAATATCGTTTTTAAATGAAAGTATGACTTAGTCCATCTTCGTTACATCTCTCACCATATAGACGTATGGTGTTAGCATAATATGTGAAAAAAATAGTTGATTTCAATTCTTAGCTTGTTCTTCACATGTTCAGTGTTCATTCTTGTATTCCCTATGTTCCTTATCACGTCTTCATATTCTCTATAAGTTCATATTCCCTGCATGTTCACTCTATTCATCAACTTTTTCTTACATGTTTTCTGTGTTCATTCCATGTTCTACAAATGTTCACAGCATGCTCAGTTCAATTCTTTTCACCTGTTTTTCTCATTTTTTTCTGTTTTCTACCATTTTCCCCGTATGTTCACTATGTTCTTTGTCAGGTTTTCATGTACATCATATGTTTTCTGAATAACTTTTATACTCAATATTCATGTTCTCAATGTTCTTAGCTTGTTCTTCACATGTTCAGTGTTCATTCTTGTATTCCCTATGTTCCTTATCATGTTTTCATATTCTCTATAAGTTCATACTCCCTGCATGCTCACTCTATTCATCAACTTTTTCTTACATGTTTTCTGCGTTCACCGTTTGTTCACTGTGTTCATTCCCCTACTTAACCTCAATTTTTTTTATGTTCTTTGTTTCTTTAAACCAATTTGTTTCTTCCATTCACTAACTAGTTCTTTGTCAAATAATATTATACGGCAATACAGTCCCCTCAACAATTTTAGTCACTCAGTTTTTATTTACAAAACTGTGTCAAAGTAATTCTCATCGTCGTCAGCTTAATAGTTCTACCAACCCGTTCTTAAACAAATCTACACTTTATTCAGTTCCAAATTTACAAAGACAATCCTTTTCTTGTAACTTCTTAACTAAAAATCTTTCGCCAATCAACTAAAACATAGTCACTTTCCTCATTTCTCAACTAAACTTATTATCCAATCAACCAAAAATAGTCAAAGGAATCTTTCCAACCCTGTTCATAACTAAACTTATTCCCTAGTCATCAGAAAAATATCCATGTTCTTCATGTTTCATTGTCATTTCATAACTAAAATTATCCATCAATCAACAGAAAAAGTCATATTCATCATCATTGTTCCTAACTAAAATTATGTTTTTTCAAGTAAGAAAAATAACCAAAGATATCTTTCATCGCTGTTCTTAACGGACATTGTACTTTGGGGAGCACAAAATAGTCTCCCTCGTCATGTTTGTCTTTTTCCTTAACTACAAGTATTCATCAGTCAAATAAAAATAGTTACTTCATCATGTTTCCCTGTCATTTCTTAACTGAAATATCACTTCTCTCATCTGAAATAGTCATGTATAATCTCTTTCCATTACTGTTCTTAACTAAAGTAGCCTTTCACTTTGCTAAAATAGTCATATTCATCATTGTTCCTAACTAAAATTATATGTCGTTAAGTAAGAAATATAGTCAAAGACACTCTTCGAGACATCAAGGACTTACTCAAAGACATCATAGTTACTCTTGTTCTCAGAAGTCATTCTCAAAGTCATCACCGATTTTCTCAGTCACCAAAGTTATTCTCTGAGTTAATAAAATACTACTCATGTTTTCAAAAGACATTCTCAAAGTCAACAAAGTTATTCAAAGAGCTAACAAAAGTTATTCTCGGAGTCACCTTCGTTCTTCAGAGAAACTTTCCAAAACATCTTTGTTCATCAAAGTTATTCTCGGAGTCATCAAAGGTAATCTCTAACTCACTTTGGTCATTAAAGTTAATATCTATGTTATAAAAGTTTGTCTCAGAGACATCTAAGTTAATCTTAGAGTTATCAAATGTAATCTCTAACTCACTTTTGTTCATCAAAGTTGATCTCAGAGTTAACAAAGGTAATCTCTAACTCACTCTCGTTCATCAAAGTTGTTTCAAAGTCATCAAAGTTAATCTCAGAGTTATCCAAAGATATTCTCATGTCCACAAAGTTATTCCAAGAGACGTCAAAGTCAATCTCAGACATCTTCGTTCATAAAAGTTATTCTCAGAGACAACTAAAGTTATTCTCTAAGAGCTATCAAAAGTTATTCTCAGTCAAGATATGTTATTCTCTAAGTAACCTTCCGTTCATCAAAGACATTCTCTAAGCTCTCAAAGTTATTCTCTAAGACAACAAAGTCATTCTCAGTCATCAAAAGTTATTCTCAGACTCACCTTCGTTATTCAAAGAAGCCTTCTGAGACATCCTCGTTCAACAAAACTAACCTCAGAGCCATCAAAAAGTTAAATACAGTCATCAAAGTTATTCTCTAAGTAACTTTTCGTTCATCAGAGAAGCTTTCTAAGACATCTTTGTTCATCAAAGTTGATCTCTAAGACATCAATGTTGTTCTCTAAGACATCAATGTTGTTCTCTAAATCATAAAAGTTAATCTCTAAGACATCAATGTTGTTCTCTAAATCATAAAAGTTAATCTCTAAGGCACCTTCGTCTACTAGAGAAACTTTCCAATCCATCTTCGTTGATCAAAGTTATTCTCAGAATCATCAAAGAGATCTCTAATTCACCTTCGTTCACCAAAAGTTGTTCTCTAAGACACATTCGTTCATCAAAGAAACTCTCCGTCCATCATGTTATTCTTCAAGTCATCTTCAGTCATAAAATTTCTCTCCAAAATGTAACTAGTTCAGCTTTTCATACCAAACCCGCGCTTCTGTTAAAATATATTTTCTTAGTCACTTTACCCTAAAACTGTTCTCAGAACTACACTGTCCAAATCCTACGTAACCTATCCTCTCCACCCAATGTTACTTAGTTAGCGCAACGTTCCTAAACCTGACTTTACCTATCCTAACTTAACTTACCTTACCTTTACCTATCGTACCTAACTTAACCTGCATAACCTAACTTACATAACTTATCTTACCTATCCTAAAGTAACCTAACTTGCTTTACCTAACTTAATCTACATTCCCAAACTGCTGTATCCTAACTTATCTAGTCCAAACCAGCCATGATCTAACTTACATAATTATTCCTGCTTGTCTTTTGTGTTTCGTCAATCATTGTCTCATATTCATTTACTCATTTCAAGGGTTAATTTCTCAAATGGACATTTTTGCATTTCAAGTGTTATTTGTTCAAGATTGTGTGTTTAACCATTTCAAAGGATTTTTGGTATATATGGGAATTTACTCGTTTCAAGGGCAAATTTCTCAGGGCAAATTTCTCAAATGGTCATTTTTGCAGATCAAGGGTTATTTGTTAAAGTTCATCAAGTTGCTCATAAGTTGTATTTATTATGTTTGTTATTATTTATTTATTCGTATTCCCCAACCTTTTAACCTAACCTTTCAGATGTAGTTTATGGTGTTTTTGACAGATTTGTTGAATATATTATCCTTTTCCCAACCTTTCAGATGTAGTTTATTGTGTTTTTGACGTATTTGTTGAATATATTATCCTTTTCCTAACCTTTCAGATGTAGTTTATTGTGTTTTTTGACGTATTTGTTGAATATATTATCCTTTTCCTAACCTTTCACATGTAGTTTTGTTTCTCCTTTGTATATTTTTACCCAAACCCACCATCCCACTTAACCTTCTTTCCTTCTTTTACTTTGTTTTCACATATAAGTTCATTCTTTATCTTAGTAATAATAAAAATTACAATAGTAAAGAATCAGATCTACTAAGAAAAACAAGAGAGCAAGTGAGTGAGAGCATGAAACGAGGAGAAAAGAGTAAGAGAGAGGGGGGAGGAAGAGCATGGGACCTATCTCTCTCCCTTATTCTCTCTCTTCCTCCCCCTCTCTCTCACTCATTTGCTCAAATGCTCTCTTCTTTCTCAAATTCAAGTCTTGTGCTCCCATGCTCTTCCTCCCCCCTCTCTCTTACTCTTTTCTCCTCGTTTCATGCTCTCACTCACTTGCTCTCTTGTTTTTCTTAGTAGATCTGATTCTTTACTATTGTAATTTTTATTATTACTAAGATAAAGAATGAACTTATATGTGAAAACAAAGTAAAAGAAGGAAAGAAGGTTAAGTGGGATGGTGGGTTTGGGTAAAAATATACAAAAGGAGAAACAAAACTACATCTGAAAGGTTGGGAAAAGGATAATATATTCAACAAATGCGTCAAAAACACAATAAACTACATCTGAAAGGTTAGGTTAAAAGGTTGGGGAATACGAATAAATAAATAATAACAAACATAATAAATACAACTTATGAGCAACTTGATGAACTTTAACAAATAACCCTTGATCTGCAAAAATGACCATTTGAGAAATTTGCCCTGAGAAATTTGCCCTTGAAACGAGTAAATTCCCATATATACCAAAAATCCTTTGAAATGGTTAAACACACAATCTTGAACAAATAACACTTGAAATGCAAAAATGTCCATTTGAGAAATTAACCCTTGAAATGAGTAAATGAATATGAGACAATGATTGACGAAACACAAAAGACAAGCAGGAATAATTATGTAAGTTAGATCATGGCTGGTTTGGACTAGATAAGTTAGGATACAGCAGTTTGGGAATGTAGATTAAGTTAGGTAAAGCAAGTTAGGTTACTTTAGGATAGGTAAGATAAGTTATGTAAGTTAGGTTATGCAGGTTAAGTTAGGTACGATAGGTAAAGGTAAGGTAAGTAAAGTTAGGTTAGGTAAAGTCAGGTTTAGGAACGTTGCGCTAACTAAGTAACATTGGGTGGAGAGGATAGGTTACGTAGGATTTGGACAGTGTAGTTCTGAGAACAGTTTTAGGGTAAAGTGACTAAGAAAATATATTTTAACAGAAGCGCGGGTTTGGTATGAAAAGCTGAACTAGTTACATTTTGGAGAGAAATTTTATGACTGAAGATGACTTGAAGAATAACATGATGGACGGAGAGTTTCTTTGATGAACGAATGTGTCTTAGAGAACAACTTTTGGTGAATGAAGGTGAATTAGAGATCTCTTTGATGATTCTGAGAATAACTTTGATCAACGAAGATGGATTGGAAAGTTTCTCTAGTAGACGAAGGTGCCTTAGAGATTAACTTTTATGATTTAGAGAACAACGTTGATGTCTTAGAGATTAACTTTTATGATTTAGAGAACAACATTGATGTCTTAGAGAACAACATTGATGTCTTAGAGATCAACTTTGATGAACAAAGATGTCTTAGAAAGCTTCTCTGATGAACGAAAAGTTACTTAGAGAATAACTTTGATGACTGTATTTAACTTTTTGATGGCTCTGAGGTTAGTTTTGTTGAACGAGGATGTCTCAGAAGGCTTCTTTGAATAACGAAGGTGAGTCTGAGAATAACTTTTGATGACTGAGAATGACTTTGTTGTCTTAGAGAATAACTTTGAGAGCTTAGAGAATGTCTTTGATGAACGGAAGGTTACTTAGAGAATAACATATCTTGACTGAGAATAACTTTTGATAGCTCTTAGAGAATAACTTTAGTTGTCTCTGAGAATAACTTTTATGAACGAAGATGTCTGAGATTGACTTTGACGTCTCTTGGAATAACTTTGTGGACATGAGAATATCTTTGGATAACTCTGAGATTAACTTTGATGACTTTGAAACAACTTTGATGAACGAGAGTGAGTTAGAGATTACCTTTGTTAACTCTGAGATCAACTTTGATGAACAAAAGTGAGTTAGAGATTACATTTGATAACTCTAAGATTAACTTAGATGTCTCTGAGACAAACTTTTATAACATAGATATTAACTTTAATGACCAAAGTGAGTTAGAGATTACCTTTGATGACTCCGAGAATAACTTTGATGAACAAAGATGTTTTGGAAAGTTTCTCTGAAGAACGAAGGTGACTCCGAGAATAACTTTTGTTAGCTCTTTGAATAACTTTGTTGACTTTGAGAATGTCTTTTGAAAACATGAGTAGTATTTTGTTAACTCAGAGAATAACTTTGGTGACTGAGAAAATCGGTGATGACTTTGAGAATGACTTCTGAGAACAAGAGTAACTATGATGTCTTTGAGTAAGTCCTTGATGTCTCGAAGAGTGTCTTTGACTATATTTCTTACTTAACGACATATAATTTTAGTTAGGAACAATGATGAATATGACTATTTTAGCAAAGTGAAAGGCTACTTTAGTTAAGAACAGTAATGGAAAGAGGTTATACATGACTATTTCAGATGAGAGAAGTGATATTTCAGTTAAGAAATGACAGGGAAACATGATGAAGTAACTATTTTTATTTGACTGATGAATACTTGTAGTTAAGGAAAAAGACAAACATGACGAGGGAGACTATTTTGTGCTCCCCAAAGTACAATGTCCGTTAAGAACAGCGATGAAAGATATCTTTGGTTATTTTTCTTACTTGAAAAAACATAATTTTAGTTAGGAACAATGATGATGAATATGACTTTTTCTGTTGATTGATGGATAATTTTAGTTATGAAATGACAATGAAACATGAAGAACATGGATATTTTTCTGATGACTAGGGAATAAGTTTAGTTATGAACAGGGTTGGAAAGATTCCTTTGACTATTTTTGGTTGATTGGATAATAAGTTTAGTTGAGAAATGAGGAAAGTGACTATGTTTTAGTTGATTGGCGAAAGATTTTTAGTTAAGAAGTTACAAGAAAAGGATTGTCTTTGTAAATTTGGAACTGAATAAAGTGTAGATTTGTTTAAGAACGGGTTGGTAGAACTATTAAGCTGACGACGATGAGAATTACTTTGACACAGTTTTGTAAATAAAAACTGAGTGACTAAAATTGTTGAGGGGACTGTATTGCCGTATAATATTATTTGACAAAGAACTAGTTAGTGAATGGAAGAAACAAATTGGTTTAAAGAAACAAAGAACATAAAAAAAATTGAGGTTAAGTAGCGGAATGAACACAGTGAACATACTGTGAACGCAGAAAACATGTAAGAAAAAGATGATGAATAGAGTGAGCATGCAGGGAGTATGAACTTATAGAGAATATGAAAACATGATAAGGAACATAGGGAATACAAGAATGAACACTGAACATGTGAAGAACAAGCTAAGAACATTGAGAACATGAATATAGAGTATAAAAGTTATACAGAGAACATATGATGTACATGAAAACCTGACAAAGAACATAGTGAACATACGGGGAAAATGGTAGAAAACAGAAAAAAATGAGAAAAACAGGTGAAAAGAATTGAACTGAGCATGCTGTGAACATTTGTAGAACATGGAATGAACACAGAAAACATGTAAGAAAAAGTTGATGAATAGAGTGAACATGCAGGGAATATGAACTTATAGAGAATATGAAAACATGATAAGGAACATAGGGAATACAAGAATGAACACTGAACATGTGAAGAACAAGCTAAGAATTGAAATCAACTATTTTTTTCACATATTATGCTAACACCATACGTCTATATGGTGAGAGATGTAACGAAGATGGACTAAGTCATACTTTCATTTAAAAACGATATTTGGTCTGTAGAAAGTTGATTTGCGTTACGTTACGTTACGTTACATTGTGTTATAGAGGGTTAAAACTGGTATACCGTAATATTCATATGCTAAGAGATGTAATGGAGATATTGTGTTTGGCTAAATGAGTTCACATTTCAATAATGATATTCGGACAACAGCCAGAAAGTTGATCTCTACGTTACTTAATGATGATATAATGCGATACAATCGTGTGCTAATATTTTATTTGTGTTAGAATGTAAGGGCTATAGGAGTTTGTCTAGACTTGCATACATTTTCAAACGCTATTTATGTAGGCAGTAGAAAGACTGGTTTCCCATTACGCTACATTGACTGTGATACAAGAACTGAAAAACAGACTTAACCCAGACCTATTTCTCTATCGACTCACCGGTCTTATTCTCATCGATTGGTGTTTACATTGGATGACGTAGGTCTTAAGAGAGACAGCCTTGATGGAGAAAGATACGTGAACAGCGGCAGCAGGAGAAAGGAAATGATGTTACTTTCCCCAACTACTAAATGATCTGGAGAGAGAGAGAGAGACTGAGAGACTGAGAGACAGAGAGACAGAGAGAGAGAACAGCAAATTATGATTTGTTTTAATAATAAGATTGAAGACCAGCTTATGACTGGGTATTCTTAAAAAAATACTATTTGAGCAAAGAATGGTGATACTAAAGCTTAGAACATAACATCCGGTCTGGGAATGGGGGCAGTGATGGTTTGGCCATGGAGGGGGGTGGTAGGGGTAAGGGTAAGTGGGGGTGGACGGGGAGAGGGTAAGGCCGAGCCATTACATCCTCCATCTCAATACACCTCAAACCATCACGAAGGTGAGACTGCAGCGAGAGGGGCTGCCGGTTCATTCATTCAGGAGTCTTGCTATGGATGTAGGACTAAGAGGTGATGGAGATTGAGTAAACATGCATACATTTCAATGATATTTATTTGGCCAGCAGATGTTGTGATCACAGTTAACAAGAACAATTTGTAGGTAGAGATCGCGTCTCCGTGACGATGTGAAATGTTTCTCTCTTTTAGTAAACGCTAACCTACTGACTTTGACTGAGTTTACTAAGTGAAGGGTCGTGTGGTGGACTTTAGAGAGGGTGAGAGAGAGCGAGTGAGAGAGTGAGAGAGAGAGAGAGAGAGAGAGAGAGAGAGAGAGAGAGAGAGAGAGAGAGAGAGAGAGAGAGAGAGAGAGAGAGAGAGAGAGAGAGAGAGAGAGAGAGAGAGACAGAGAGAGAGACATAGAGAGAGAGACAGAGAGAGACAGAGACAGAGAGACAGAGAGACATAGAGAGAGAGAGAGAGACAGAGAGAGACAGAGACAGAGACAGAGAGAGAGAGAGAGAGATTGAGACAGAGACAGAGAGAGACAGAGACAGAGACAGAGAGAGAGAGAGAGATAGAGACAGAGACAGAGAGAGACAGAGAGACAGAAAGACACAGAGAGAGAGAGAGACATAGAGAGAGAGAGTTCTTGACACACTATGTAACCCGCATATAATGTAGAGAGAGAGAAGCTGTATAAATAATCAGATAGCTTGTTAATCAACGTGTGTCAAACTCCCAGGACTGCATTTTGGAATTTGTATGTTGCGCTCATGGCTCACCTTTGAGAAAGAACATTGCCACACTCAATGCTGTGCTGGTGAGAGCTGTGTCATGAGAGAGTATGGTATGCCATATTGCTGTCACTCCCAGCAGTGTGGTGGTGGTGATGGTATGTGGGTATGTCCTGCTATGTGGATGGAGGGGGGGGGAGGGGGGAGGGGGGGGATGACTGACTATGTTAGAGGTTGATGATGACATTCGCAACAGTTAGACCTCAGCCTTTGAAGAGGAAACCCGTGTGGACATGTGGTGTCACTCGTCATAGCTACGTGGTAGGTATAGCCCACATATCCTTAGCGCTCTGGAAGCAGAGAGGGTACATAAAACTGTCATTCTTTAAGAAAAAATAATGACTACTTTCACACACACAAACCCACTGCCAGCTGTTACCTCCCTTTCCCCTCCTTCTCCCCCTCCATTCTTAAGACACTGGTCTCTCACGCTCCCCTCAACACTTCCTGCCCATGTAGGGGGAGAACTAATGGACGTCATTGATATCCTCTCAGGTATTGGGGCTCCCCCCTCCCTTCACAACATAACCTACACTCCTCCTCTTCCCCCTCCTCCCTACATGACTGCTTACCAACCACTTAGCTTCCAACCCCAACATGACACTCTCTCAAGTGACGTCTGGCCGGATGCCACGCGTCATAACATCCGGGAAATTCCCCAAAAACCCTATGTGACGACGACGACGCGCTGCGACTACGACGTCGCGCGCCACCTGGCACCCAACAACATGACCTCCCCTCTTTCCTGACCACATACCCAAACACCGGACGCTCACACACGTCCGAAACGCGCCAAAACTTCCGGGAAAATCCCCAAAAACCCTGTGTGACGACGACGACGCGCTGCGACTACGACGTCGCGCCTCACCTGCTCAGATGGCACTCAAGAGTGCCACCTGGGGCAGCTGGTGAGCGTCGCCGTAGTCACATATTTCACTACTAGTGTCCACCATACACCAGTTGGTATAGTGTCCACGATACACCATTTGGTATAGTGTCCACGATACACCATTTGGTATAGTGTCCACCATACACCTGTTGGTATAGTGTCCACGATACACCATTTGGTATAGTGTCCACCATACACCTGTTGGTATAGTGTCCACTGTACACCAGTTGGTATTATGTCCAGCATACAAAAGTTGGTATCATGTCTACCATACACAAATTGGTATGGTGTCCACCAGTAGTGAAATTTACGACGTAAACCGTGTGCACCATCTGCCAGCTGGTGTAACAGGTGCACCAGCAGTTGTGCACCATCTGCCAGCTGGTGCACCAGCAGTTGTGCACCAGCTGGCAGATGGCACATGCGGGCTACATTGTAAGGGTTAAAGTGCGTGTGGCCTAAGTTATGGTGGCGACGTGGGCCGTGTGAGTAACCACAAACTCAACCCCCATGAACGTGTACAAAGTGCACCAGCTGTGGCAGGTGGTTAACCTAGTCTTCATGTTGTTTGGGGGAAAGTGTGTGTGGTATAGAGGGCTAAATTGTGTATTGAATGTTGTAGATGGGTAATACTAAGTATATATACATTTACATATACATATATATAATACAGCTGTACCCAGCCACACGTTGCTGTGGCTGAGCAACACATGTGCTTCTCAGTCACAGCAACCTTTCCCTCTCTCCCAGTCCTCCTTACCTTTCCCCTGTCTTTCCAACCTTTCCTCACTCCTCCGTCCCCTCGTCCTCCCAACCATTACCCACTCCCCCGTCCCCTCATCTTCCTCCTCACCATTCACCCCTCCTCCGTCCCATTGTCATCCTCACCATCCCCTCCTACTCCACCATTCCCTCGTCCTCCTAACAATTCCCCACTGTGCAGTCCCCTCGTCCTCCCCACTGTCTCCCACTCCCCCATCCCCTCGTCCTCCCAAACCATTCCCCCCCCCCTTCCCCGTCCCCTCATTCTCCACTTCCCTATATATATATATATATATATATATATATATATATATATATATATATATATATATATATATATATATATATATATATATATATTAGTATATTTTGGTAGCAGTCTTTCCTGTAGACATATATTATTAAATATGACCGAAAAAGTAAGATTAATAATTCTAACACAAATTTTCTCAATCTTTCGTACATTACGCTTCACTGTTGGAGGTAAATCAAAAATTAATTCTCCAAAATTCATTTTTATTTCTAGTCTGACGCGACACGGGCGCGTTTCGTAAAACTTATTACATTTTCAAAGACTTTAGTTCACAAATACACAACTGATTAGAACTTACGTATCTCTGATTTTATATCTACATTTGAGTGAGGTGGGAGGGGTGATGTGGCATTAACACAAGACAGAACAAGAGGGGATATTAATAGGGTATTAAAAGTATCAACACAAGACAGAACACAAACAATGGGTATTGAATAGAAGTGTTTGTAGAAAGCCTATTGGTCCATATTTCTTGATGCTTCTATATTGGAGCGGAGTCTTGAGGTGGGTAGAATATAGTTGTGCAATAATTGGCTGTTGATTGCTGGTGTTGACTTCTTGATGTGTAGTGCCTCGCAAACGTCAAGCCGCCTGCTATCGCTGTATCTATCGATGATTTCTGTGTTGTTTACTAGGATTTCTCTGGCGATGGTTTGGTTGTGGGAAGAGATTATATGTTCCTTAATGGAGCCCTGTTGCTTATGCATCGTTAAACGCCTAGAAAGAGATGTTGTTGTCTTGCCTATATACTGGGTTTTTTGGAGCTTACAGTCCCCAAGTGGGCATTTGAAGGCATAGACGACGTTAGTCTCTTTTAAAGCGTTCTGTTTTGTGTCTGGAGAGTTTCTCATGAGAAGGCTGGCCGTTTTTCTGGTTTTATAGTAAATCGTCAGTTGTATCCTCTGATTTTTGTCTGTAGGAATAACGTTTCTATTAACAAAATCTTTCAGGACCCTTTCCTCCGTTTTATGAGCTGTGGAAAAGAAGTTCCTGTAAAATAGTCTAATAGGGGGTATAGGTGTTGTGTTAGTTGTCTCTTCAGAGGTTGCATGGCTTTTCACTTTCCTTCTTATGATGTCTTCGATGAAACCATTGGAGAAGCCGTTATTACTCTGTAGGGTAAGGCAGGTCCTAGTCAATAACGGCTTCTCCAATGGTTTCATCGAAGACATCATAAGAAGGAAAGTGAAAAGCCATGCAACCTCTGAAGAAACAACTAACACAACACCTATACCCCCTATTAGACTATTTTACAGGAATTTCTTTTCCACAGCTCATAAAACGGAGGAAAGGGTCCTGAAAGATATTGTTAATAGAAACGTTATCCCTACAGACAAAAATCAGAGGATACAACTGACGATTTACTATAAAACCAGAAAAACGGCCAGCCTACTCATGAGAAACTCTCCAGACACAAAACAGAACGCTTTAAAAGAGACTAACGTCGTCTATGCCTTCAAATGCCCTCTTGGGGACTGTAAGCTCCAAAAAACCCAGTATATAGGCAAGACAACAACATCTCTTTCTAGGCGTTTAACGATGCATAAGCAACAGGGCTCCATTAAGGAACATATAATCTCTTCCCACAACCAAACCATCGCCAGAGAAATCCTAGTAAACAACACAGAAATCATCGATAGATACAGCGATAGCAGGCGGCTTGACGTTTGCGAGGCACTACACATCAAGAAGTCAACACCAGCAATCAACAGCCAATTATTGCACAACTATATTCTACCCACCTCAAGACTCCGCTCCAATATAGAAGCATCAAGAAATATGGACCAATAGGCTTTCTACAAACACTTCTATTCAATATCCATTGTTTCGTGTTCTGTCTTGTGTTGATGAAATTAATACCCTATTAATACCCTTGTTCTGTCTTGTGTTGATGAAATTAATACCCTATTAATACCACACTTTGTTCTGTCTTGTGTTAATGCCACATCACCCCTTCCACCTCACTCAAATGTAGATATAAAATCGGAGATACGTAAGTTCTATTCAGTTGTGTATTTGTGAACTAAAGTCTTTGAAAATGTAATAAGTTTTACGAAACGCGCCCGTGTCGCGTCAGACTAGAAATAAAAATGAATTTTGGAGAATTGATTTTTTATTTACCTCCAACAGTGAAGCGTAATGTACGAAAGATTGAGAAAATTCGTGTTAGAATTATTAATCTTACTTTTTCGGTCATATTTAATAATATATGTCTACAGGAAAGACTGCTACCAAAATATACTAATATTAAAGCGCACGACCCAGCAGCAAGGAATCAAGCCTTCACGATAAAATATCGCCAGGATCTGATTCGTGATCAGATATACAAGGCAGAGAATGAAATCAAAGACAACAAAACGCAACTACTTCATGCTACAAACGAGTGGAGAAATAGCAACATCGACGATAGTATCCGTACCCGCATTGAACAACACCTCGACATCCTCACAGACCAACATCACCTCAGCACTGAAACAAGGATTATCAAGAAACTACCAACATTATATGGAGGACCTATGGCAATTCCACGACCAAGAGATGGCTTCCTGAACCTTGCAGGAATTAACCTCACTGAGGACCAAGTCACTCTCCTAAATCTGGGCATAAACTGTCATGTTATGTCCAGACCGAGTGAGATGGCCCAGAAAGTAGAGTTGGAAATTCTGTTGGACGACATATTCGACCTCGAGACACAAAAGAAGGTCACTACCAAAGATACCTTACAAGCAGAACTTATTGCAGAAGGAGGAAAGAATCGAGGCAACTACAGAAGCACCATACTGTCCCCCAAGCTCAAAGCGGCAGCTAAAAGCCTTCGTGAGAACAAGGAGATAGTTGTCAGGAGAGGTGACAAGTCGCCAATATATGTCATTCTTAAAAAAGACGAATATCTGGCGAAAATGAACATCATACTCTCTGACCAAACTAAGTTCCAAAGGGTAACGAAGGACACTACAGCCGAATTAAAAGCAAAGGTCAACAAACTGATCGAAACTGTGAACGCCAAGAAATCCGGACTCCACCTGCCAAAGATCATTGGGGAATATAAACCTGGATATGCGTATGGAAATGTCAAGACGCACAAGCCTGGAAACCCACTTCGGCCAATCATTAGCCAGATACCCACACCCACGTACAGACTGGCGAAGCGACTCAACGGCCTGCTGACTCCTTATGTTCCTTGCGCCTTCAGCCTGAAGTCTCCAAAGGAATTTGTTGACTTACTGCGGGGCACACGGGCCACAGGGATAAGAGCCTCGTTGGACGTAGAATCGCTGTTTACCAACGTACCTGTGGACGAGACAATCGGAATGATTGCCGACAGAGTGTATCGTGATCCAGCCTGTACTCCTCTTGACATACCAGAAAATATTCTGAGGAAACTACTCCAAGCTTGTACTAAAGAGGCACCCTTCTTGAGCCCGGATGGGCACATGTATAAGCAAGTAGATGGGGTCGCCATGGGTTCTCCCCTAGGTGTCCTGTTTGCAAACTTCTACATGGGTACCATCGAGCAAAAAGTCTTAGTCGACATGAACTTGAAACCGGCCATATACTGCAGGTATGTTGACGACATTTTTACACAGGTACCTGATGTCAGACATCTGCAGGAGCTGAAGGAGGCATTTGAGCAGAGTTCCGTGCTGCGTTTCACTTACGAGATGGAAAAGGATGGGAAGCTGCCCTTTCTAGATGTAACAGTCATAGAAAAGGGCGGAGGTTTCCACACTGCAGTCTACACTAAGGAAACAAACATAGGAATGTGCCTAAATGCCAACAGCGACTGCCCAGACAGGTACAAGAGGAGTGTTGTTAACGCATATGTCGACCGTGCTCTCAGCCACAGCTCAGAATGGAAGCAAGTCGACGAAGAACTCTGTAGGGTAAGGCAGGTCCTAGTCAATAACGGCTTCTCCAATGGTTTCGTCGAAGACATCATAAGAAGGAAAGTGAAAAGCCATGCAACCTCTGAAGAGACAACTAACACAACACCTATACCCCCTATCAGACTATTTTACAGGAACTTCTTTTCCACAGCTCATAAAACGGAGGAAAGGGTCCTGAAAGATATTGTTAATAGAAACGTTATCCCTACAGACAAAAATCAGAGGATACAACTGACGATTTACTATAAAACCAGAAAAACGGCCAGCCTACTCATGAGAAACTCTCCAGACACAAAACAGAACGCTTTAAAAGAGACTAACGTCGTCTATGCCTTCAAATGCCCACTTGGGGACTGTAAGCTCCAAAAAACCCAGTATATAGGCAAGACAACAACATCTCTTTCTAGGCGTTTAACGATGCATAAGCAACAGGGCTCCATTAAGGAACATATAATCTCTTCCCACAACCAATCCATCGCCAGAGAAATCCTAGTAAACAACACAGAAATCATCGATAGATACAGCGATAGCAGGCGGCTTGACGTTTGCGAGGCACTACACATCATGAAGTCAACACCAGCAATCAACAGCCAATTATTGCACAACTATATTCTACCCACCTCAAGACTCCGCTCCAATATAGAAGCATCAAGAAATATGGACCAATAGGCTTTCTACAAACACTTCTATTCAATATCCATTGTTTCGTGTTCTGTCTTGTGTTGATGAAATTAATACCCTATTAATACCCTTGTTCTGTCTTGTGTTGATGAAATTAATACCCTATTATTACCACACTTTGTTCTGTCTTGTGTTAATGCCACAACACCCCTTCCACCTCAATCAAATGTAGATATAAAATCGGAGATACGTAAGTTCTATTCAGTTGTGTATTTGTGAACTAAAGTCTTTGAAAATGTAATAAGTTTTACGAAACGCGCCCGTGTCGCGTCAGACTAGAAATAAAAATGAATTTTGGAGAATTGATTTTTGATTTACCTCCAACAGTGAAGCGTAATGTACGAAAGATTGAGAAAATTCGTGTTAGAATTATTAATCTTACTATTTCGGTCATATTTAATAATATATATATATATGTATATATATATATATATATATATATATATATATATATATATATATATATATATATATATATATATATATATATATATATATATATATATATATATATATATATATATATATATATATATATATATATATATTTGGAAATTTTCACACAACGTTCCATCCCTCAAATTGAATTTTCATAAATTTCGATTTATTTTCATTGTTATTTAATTATTTTGTGTGATATTCCGTTGGAATTTAGCTGTGTTGTTTACCATACCATTTATTTTGTGAGTATAACTATAGATGCAACACCTGTGACAGGTAAAAACATCCTTTTTTCAAACAGTGCCATCTATTGCACGTAAGAGCAACACATGCAATACTAAATTTGTTGCGATTCAATTTCAATGTTTCCAATTTCATTGATAAATTGAATTTTCATAGATATTTATTTATATATTTATATTTTTATTTAATTATTTTGTGACATTGCATTGGAGTTGAGCTATGTTGTTTACCATACCAATCATTTTGCCAGTATAGCTTATTCTTTTATTTTTTCATAGTTTTTAAATTGTTTTTTTAATTGTTTTTCTTATATTTCAGGGATGGGAACATCAGATCATTTGATGTTCCCTATTTTCTGATGGTAACATCAGATCATTTGATGTTCCTAATTTTCTGATGGTAACATCAGATCATTTGGAAATGCATTGGACGAGAGAGTGGGGAATGGTGGGGTGGATGAGGAAATGGGAGCTGGGGATAGTGTGGAGGACAAGGGGACAAGGGAGCGGGTTATAGTGGAGACGACGAGGGAATAGGGGAGTTAGGGATGGCGGGGACGAGGGGACAGGCGAATGGAGAATGTTCGGGAGGACATGGGGACAGGGGAGTGGGAGATGGTGGGGAGGACGAGGGGACGTTAAATTAGGGAATAGTTAGGAGGACGAGGGGATGGTGGCAGGACAAAGGGACGGTTGGAATGGTGGGGAGGACGAGGGGGACGGGGGTGTGGGAATTGTCGGGTGGATGAGGGGATGGAGGAGTGAGGAATGGTTGGGAGGACGAGGGGATGGGGGGAGGTTATCTTGAGATTATTTCGGGGCTTTAGTGTCTCTGAGGCCCGGTCCTCGACCAGGCCTCCACCCCCAGGAAGCAGCCTGTGACAGCTGACTAACACCCAGGTACCTATTTTACTGCTAGGTAACAGGGGCATAGGGTGAAAGAAACTCTGCCCATTGTTTCTCGCCGGCGCCCGGGATCGAACCCGGGACCACAGGATCACAAGTCCAGCGTGCTGTCCGCTCGGCCTAATGGCTCTCCTCCTCCCGACCGGGGAGGAGGGAGTGGTGGGGTGGACTGGGAGACCGGCAAAAATTACTGTGGCTCAACAACGCATGTGCATTGCTGAGCCACAGTAACGCGTGGCCGGGTACAGTTAGTATCTATATCTATATAAATATAAATTAAAAATGTTCGTTTGTGCATAACCGCTAATCTCCGAAAGATCTTCACCGATTGTTTTGAAATTTCACACAACGTTTCATTCGCATCCGAGCATGTTTTTATATACATACTATATAAGTGTCACGTCTGCGACGGTAAAAAGCATGTTTTTTTCTGAAAAACTAAGTTTTTCATGTATTTTTCATGTGAGGGAAATCTTCAAAACCTCATTACTGATTGTTTTGAAATTTTGTCATAACGTTGCATTCGAATAGGTGCGTCTTTTCACATATCTACTATATACATGCCTCACCTGTGACAGGAAAAAAAACATGTTGAACTTGAACTTGAACTCCAAACCTTTCCAGACATTCTAAAAAAAAGCAAGAGTAACCCCTGTCCACAAATGTGGTGATCTCACAGATGTTAACAACTACAGACCTATATCAATCCTGCCTAACTTGTCAAAAATATTCGAAAAACTAATCTACAAGCAGCTTTACTCTTTTCTAGCCAAACATAATATACTTAGCTCTTGTCAATATGGCTTCAGACCCAAACAAAGCACTAACGATGCACTTATTAGTATGATTAACTTGATTCACGCAGCTCTTGATAAAAAGGAGTTCCCTGTTGGGTTATTTGTGGACCTGCGTAAGGCTTTTGACACTGTCAACCACCAAAACCTTCTTCTTAAATTACATCATTATGGAGTCAGAGGTCACTCCCTGCAATACCTCAAATCTTATCTTACTGACAGGCTCCAGTATGTTTCTGTGAATAATACAATTTCTCCCACCCTACCCATCAACATTGGTGTTCCTCAGGGCAGCATACTTGGCCCTCTCCTCTTTCTCATCTACATTAATGACCTTCCAAATGCCTCCCAACACCTCAAACCAATTCTATTTGCTGACGACACAACCTTCATTTACTCCAGTCCTGACCCCCTTGCTCTAAATGCCACAGTAAATACTGAGCAAGAGAAAGTCCATCTTTGGCTAACTGCCAACAAACTCACCCTTAACATTGACAAAACGTTTTATATTCTGTTTGGCAATAAATCCTCTAATCAAATAAATCTCAAAATAAACAATACCCAAATTTGTAACAAATTAGATGGCAAATTCCTTGGCGTTCTCATCGACCACAAGCTGAATTTCCAGGGACACATTCTAAATATATCAAAAAATGTTTCAAAAACTGTTGGCATTCTTTCTAAGATCAGATATTATGTACCCCGCCCTGCCCTGGTCACTCTCTATTACTCCCTCATCTATCCATATCTCAACTATGGTATTTGTGCTTGGGGTTCTACTACCCAAAATGATTTACGTCCTCTAATTACTCAACACAAAGCTGCTATTAGGACAATATCCAACTCTAGCCCCAGACATCACTCGGTACCCCTACTCAAATCTCTGAATATGTTAGATATTAAGTCATTGCACATTCTCTCATGTGTATTATACATATATAAAACGCTGAACTGTAATGCCAATCCTGACCTCAAAAGATTCATTGAAGGTTGTAACAGAACCCATGAGCACCACACCAGAAATAAATACAGTTTTGATATTCCTAGAGTACGACTTAATCAAACTAGAAATGCTCTTCAAATCAAGGGACCCAGAATGTGGAATGACCTTCCCAACCATGTTAAAGACTGTACCTCTCTCAACCAGTTTAAGATAAAAACGAAGCACTACCTTATAAATTCCCGGTAACCTACCTTACCCCTCTTTTGTCAACCCATGTCTGTTTTTTTGTTTTTTTTTCAAAACAACGCTGTTTGAATGTAATTGTCTGTAATAATTTGTAATTGTATTTGTGCTGCTTTTTCAGCCATATTCCCCCTCTTTTACCTCTATTTTTTTTTCGTCTCAACACATTTTATTCTTTTTACCCATTAGTATTAAGCTTTAGTCATTAATGTTTTTCCTGCCCGAAACGCTTTGCGTAATAGTGGCTTTAGGCATTGTATGTACTAGCTATATCTATTAATCCAACAAACTTTGTAAAATCTCTTTATGTATGTACCTTACCTAAATAAACATTTATTTATTTTTATTTATGTTTTTTTTGAAAAACAGCGCCATCTGTTGGACGTAAGAGCAACACTCGCTGTAATCTCCGAAAGTTCTTCACCAATTACTTTGAAATTTTGACACAACGTTGCATTCGAAAAGGCACGTCTTTTTATATACCTACTATATAAATGCTACCGCTGTGACAGGTAAAATCATGCATTTTTGAAAAATAGCGCCTTCTGTTGCACATAATACCAACATGTACGCAATACTAAATATATCACGAATTCCATTTCAATGTTTCCAATTGCATTGATAAATTAAATTTTCAAAGACTACAATTTATTTGATATTTTATTCAATTATTTTGTGTGACATTGTGTTGGAATTGAGCTGTGTTGTTTACCATACCATTCATTTCGTAATTATAAGTATAGATGCCACTCCTGTGGCAGGTAAAACTGTGCTTTTCTTGAAACACAGCGCCATCTGATACATGTAAGAGCAACACACATGCTATACTAAAATGTTACAATTCCATATCACTGTTTCTGATTGCATTGATAAATTTAGTCTTCATTGATTTTGAATTATTTTCATTTCGATTTAATTATTCTGTGTGATATTGCATTGGAATTTTGCTGCGTTGTTTACCATACCATTTATTTTGTGAGAATAGTTTATTTTGTAATTTTTTCGTTTTTTCATTTCGCTTTTTTAACTGTTTTTCTTATATTTCAGTGTTGGGAACATCAGATCATATAATATTTCCAATTTTCTTATGGAAACATCAGATCATGTGGGAATGCATTAGCCCGCGCATGCCATCTGCCAGCTGGTGCACAACTGCTGGTGCACCTGTTACACCAGCTGGCAGATGGTGCACAACTGCTGGTGCACCTCTTACACCAGCTGGTAGATGGTGCACAACTGCTGGTGCACCTGTTACACCAGCTGGCAGATGGTGCACAACTGCTGGTGCACCTCTTACACCAGCTGGTAGATGGTGCACAACTGCTGGTGCACCTCTTACACCAGCTGGCAGATGGTGCACAACTGCTGGTGCACCTCTTACACCAGCTGGTAGATGGTGCACAACTGCTGGTGCACCTCTTACACCAGCTGGTAGATGGTGCACAACTGCTGGTGCACCTGTTACACCAGCTGGCAGATGGTGCACAACTGCTGGTGCACCTCTTACACCAGCTGGTAGATGGTGCACAACTGCTGGTGCACCTCTTACACCAGCTGGTAGATGGTGCACAACTGCTGGTGCACCTCTTACACCACCTGGTAGATGGTGCACAACTGCTGGTGCACCTCTTACACCAGCTGGCAGATGGTGCACAACTGCTGGTGCACCTCTTACACCAGCTGGCAGATGGTGCACAACTGCTGGTGCACCTCTTACACCAGCTGGCAGATGGTGCACAACTGCTGGTGCACCTGTTACACCAGCTGGCAGATGGTGCACAACTGCTGGTGCACCTCTTACACCAGCTGGCAGATGGTGCACAACTGCTGGTGCACCTCTTACACCAGCTGGCAGATGGTGCACAACTGCTGGTGCACCTCTTACACCAGCTGGTAGATGGTGCACAACTGCTGGTGCACCTCTTACACCAGCTGGTAGATGGTGCACAACTGCTGGTGCACCTGTTACACCAGCTGGCAGATGGTGCACAACTGCTGGTGCACCTCTTACACCAGCTGGCAGATGGTGCACAACTGCTGGTGCACCTCTTACACCAGCTGGCAGATGGTGCACAACTGCTGGTGCACCTCTTACACCAGCTGGCAGATGGTGCACAACTGCTGGTGCACCTCTTACACCAGCTGGCAGATGGTGCACAACTGCTGGTGCACCTCTTACACCAGCTGGCAGATGGTGCACAACTGCTGGTGCACCTCTTACACCAGCTGGCAGATGGTGCACAACTGCTGGTGCACCTCTTACACCAGCTGGCAGATGGTGCACAACTGCTGGTGCACCTCTTACACCAGCTGGCAGATGGTGCACAACTGCTGGTGCACCTCTTACACCAGCTGGCAGATGGTGCACAACTGCTGGTGCACCTCTTACACCAGCTGGCAGATGGTGCACAACTGCTGGTGCACCTCTTACACCAGCTGGTAGATGGTGCACAACTGCTGGTGCACCTCTTACACCAGCTGGCAGATGGTGCACAACTGCTGGTGCACCTCTTACACCAGCTGGCAGATGGTGCACAACTGCTGGTGCACCTCTTACACCAGCTGGCAGATGGTGCACAACTGCTGGTGCACCTCTTACACCAGCTGGCAGATGGTGCACAACTGCTGGTGCACCTGTTACACCAACTGGCAGATGGTGCACAACTGCTGGTGCACCTGTTACACCAGCTGGCAGATGGTGCACAACTGCTGGTGCACCTCTTACACCAGCTGGTAGATGGTGCACAACTGCTGGTGCACCTCTTACACCAGCTGGCAGATGGTGCACAACTGCTGGTGCACCTCTTACACCAGCTGGTAGATGGTGCACAACTGCTGGTGCACCTCTTACACCAGCTGGTAGATGGTGCACAACTGCTGGTGCACCTGTTACACCAGCTGGCAGATGGTGCACAACTGCTGGTGCACCTCTTACACCAGCTGGTAGATGGTGCACAACTGCTGGTGCACCTCTTACACCAGCTGGTAGATGGTGCACAACTGCTGGTGCACCTCTTACACCAGCTGGCAGATGGTGCACAACTGCTGGTGCACCTGTTACACCAGCTGGCAGATGGTGCACAACTGCTGGTGCACCTCTTACACCAGCTGGCAGATGGTGCACAACTGCTGGTGCACCTCTTACACCAGCTGGCAGATGGTGCACAACTGCTGGTGCACCTCTTACACCAGCTGGTAGATGGTGCACAACTGCTGGTGCACCTCTTACACCAGCTGGTAGATGGTGCACAACTGCTGGTGCACCTCTTACACCAGCTGGCAGATGGTGCACAACTGCTGGTGCACCTCTTACACCAGCTGGTAGATGGTGCACAACTGCTGGTGCACCTCTTACACCAGCTGGTAGATGGTGCACAACTGCTGGTGCACCTGTTACACCAGCTGGCAGATGGTGCACAACTGCTGGTGCACCTCTTACACCAGCTGGCAGATGGTGCACAACTGCTGGTGCACCTCTTACACCAGCTGGCAGATGGTGCACAACTGCTGGTGCACCTCTTACACCAGCTGGCAGATGGTGCACAACTGCTGGTGCACCTCTTACACCAGCTGGCAGATGGTGCACAACTGCTGGTGCACCTCTTACACCAGCTGGCAGATGGTGCACAACTGCTGGTGCACCTCTTACACCAGCTGGCAGATGGTGCACAACTGCTGGTGCACCTCTTACACCAGCTGGCAGATGGTGCACAACTGCTGGTGCACCTCTTACACCAGCTGGCAGATGGTGCACAACTGCTGGTGCACCTCTTACACCAGCTGGTAGATGGTGCACAACTGCTGGTGCACCTCTTACACCAGCTGGCAGATGGTGCACAACTGCTGGTGCACCTCTTACACCAGCTGGCAGATGGTGCACAACTGCTGGTGCACCTCTTACACCAGCTGGCAGATGGTGCACAACTGCTGGTGCACCTCTTACACCAGCTGGCAGATGGTGCACAACTGCTGGTGCACCTGTTACACCAACTGGCAGATGGTGCACAACTGCTGGTGCACCTGTTACACCAGCTGGCAGATGGTGCACAACTGCTGGCAGATGGTGCACAACTGCTGGTGCACCTGTTACACCAGCTGGCAGATGGTGCACAACTGCTGGTGCACCTGTTACACCAGCTGGCAGATGGTGCACAACTGCTGGTGCACCTGTTACACCAGCTGGCAGATGGTGCACATCTGCTGGTACACCTCTTACACCAGCTGGCAGATGGTGCACAACTGCTGGTGCACCTGTTACACCAGCTGGCAGATGGTGCACAACTGCTGGTGCACCTGTTACACCAGCTGGCAGATGGTGCACAACTGCTGGTGCACCTGTTACACCAGCTGGCAGATGGTGCACAACTGCTGGTGCACCTGTTACACCAGCTGGCAGCTGGTGCACAACTGCTGGTGCACCTGTTACACCAGCTGGCAGATGGTGCACAACTGCTGGTGCACCTGTTACACCAGCTGGCAGCTGGTGCACAACTGCTGGTGCACCTGTTACACCAGCTGGCAGAT
Organism: Procambarus clarkii; assembly: GCF_040958095.1. Lineage (NCBI taxonomy): Eukaryota > Metazoa > Arthropoda > Malacostraca > Decapoda > Cambaridae > Procambarus > Procambarus clarkii. Next base: position 59,684,908 of record NC_091154.1, read on the forward strand.
GGTGCACAACTGCTGGTGCACCTGTTACACCAGCTGGTAGATGGTGCACAACTGCTGGTGCACCTCTTACACCAGCTGGTAGATGGTGCAAAACTGCTGGTGCACCTCTTACACCAGCTGGTAGATGGTGCACAACTGCTGGTGCACCTGTTACACCAGCTGGCAGATGGTGCACAACTGCTGGTGCACCTGTTACACCAGCTGGCAGATGGTGCACAACTGCTGGTGCACCTGTTACACCAGCTGGCAGCTGGTGCACAACTGCTGGTGCACCTGTTACACCAGCTGGCAGATGGTGCACAACTGCTGGTGCACCTGTTACACCAGCTGGCAGCTGGTGCACACGGTCTACGTCGTAATGTGTATACAGGTGTTGGTGCATGTGTTACAACAATATAATGTGTTTACAGGTATTATTTCATATAATGAAGGAAGAACGTCCAAAGATCAAAGAGCTGGGAGAGCTTGGTGCAGGTGTTGATGAAGTAACAGAGCTTGGTGCAGGTGTTGATGAAGTAAGAGAGCTTGGTGCAGGTGTTGATGAAGTAAGAGAGCTTGGTGCAGGTGTTGATGAAGTAAGAGAGCTTGGTGCAGGTGTTGATAAAGTAAGAGAGCTTAGTGCAGGTGTTGATGTAGTAACAGAGCTTAGTGCAGGTGTTGATGAAGTAAGAGAGCTTGGTGCAGGTGTTGATGAAGTAAGAGAGTTTGGTGCAGGTGTTGATGTAGTAACAGAGCTTAGTGCAGGTGTTGATGTAGTAAGAGAGCTTAGTGCAGGTGTTGATGAAGTAAGAGAGTTTGGTGCAGGTGTTGATGTAGTAACAGAGCTTAGTGCAGGTGTTGATGAAGTAAGAGAGTTTGGTGCAGGTGTTGATGAAGTAAGAGAGTTTGGTGCAGGTGTTGATGTAGTAATAGAACGTAGTGCAGGTGTTGATGAAGTAAGAGAGCTTAGTGCAGGTGTTGATGTAGTAAGAGAGCTTGGTGCAGGTGTTGATGAAGTAAGAGAGCTTGGTGCAGGTGTTGATGAAGTAAGAGAGCTTAGTGCAGGTGTTGATGTAGTAATAGAACGTAGTGCAGGTGTTGATGAAGTAAGAGAGCTTAGTGCAGGTGTTGATGAAGTAAGAGAGTTTGGTGCAAGTGTTGATGTAGTAACAGAGCTTAGTGCAGGTGTTGATGTAGTAACAGAGCTTAGTGCAGGTGTTGATGAAGTAAGAGAGCTTAGTGCAGGTGTTGATGAAGTAAGAGAGTTTGGTGCAGGTGTTGATGTAGTAACAGAGCTTAGTGCAGGTGTTGATGTAGTAAGAGAGCTTAGTGCAGGTGTTGATGAAGTAAGAGAGCTTGGTGCAGGTGTTGATGAAGTAAGAGAGCTTGGTGCAGGTGTTGATGAAGTAAGAGAGCTTAGTGCAGGTGTTGATGTAGTAAGAGAGCTTGGTGCAGGTGTTGATGTAGTAAGAGAGCTTGGTGCAGGTGTTGATGTAGTAAGAGAGCTTGGTGCAGGTGTTGATGTAGTAAGAGAGCTTAGTGCAGGTGTTGATGTAGTAAGAGAGCTTAGTGCAGGTGTTGATGTAGTAAGAGAGCTTGGTGCAGGTGTTGATGAAGTAAGAGAGCTTGGAGCAGGTGTTGATGTAGTAAGAGAGCTTGGTGCAGGTGTTGATGAAGTAAGAGAGTTTGGTGCAGGTGTTGATGTAGTAAGAGAGCTTGGTGCAGGTGTTGATGTAGTAAGAGTGCTTGGTGCAGGTGTTGATGTAGTAAGAGAGCTTGGTGCAGGTGTTGATGTAGTAAGAGAGCTTAGTGCAGGTGTTGATGTAGTAAGAGAGCTTGGTGCAGGTGTTGATGAAGTAAGAGAGCTTGGTGCAGGTGTTGATGAAGTAAGAGAGCTTGGTGCAGGTGTTGATGAAGTAAGAGAGTTTGGTGCAGGTGTTGATGTAGTAAGAGAGCTTAGTGCAGGTGTTGATGAAGTAAGAGAGCTTAGTGCAGGTGTTGATGAAGTAAGAGAGCTAGGTGCAGGTGTTGATGTAGTAATAACACTAAAATGTGTTTAAAGGTGTTGGTGAATGTGTTACAACAATACATTGTGTTTACAGGTGTTCCTTCATGTTCTGGTGCAAGAACGTGATAAAATTAAAGAGTTGGGAGAGCTTGGTGCAGGTGTAGATGAAGTAAGAGAGCTTGGTGCAGGTGTTGATGAAGTAAGAGAGCTTGGTGCAGGTGTTGATGAAGTAATATCCACCATAAGAGGCGAGGCTCCATGGAGAGCCTGCTGGCCACAAGGCAGGTCAGTGGTGAGCCTGACTCAGCTCATGGTTCAGGCGGCTCGTGCCAAGTGCACCTTGACCTGCAGCTTCCTCCACCTGGCTGGTGCTCAGTCCTCCTTATGTAGCAAGTCCGGCGCGAGTCCTCTGCACGCTGCCCTGGACGCTGGACACTGGGAGCTGGCGGGCCGGATGGTGAAGGACATGGACGGCTCTCTGTATGTTCCTGACCCCACAGGTCGCCTGCCCACAGTCACCCTGCCTCCACACCTCGCCCACTCTCTGGAGCAGGTCAGTCTACATGCTCCACACCTCACCCACTCTCTGGAGCAGGTCAGTGTTCATGCTCCACACCTCACCCACTCTCTGGAGCAGGTCAGTGTTCATGCTCCACACCTCACCCACTCTCTGGAGCAGGTCAGTGTTCATGCTCCACACCTCGCCCACTCTCTGGAGGAGGTCAGTGTACATGCTCCACACCTCACCCACTCTCTGGAGCAGGTCAGTGTTCATGCTCCACACCTCACCCACTCTCTGGAGCAGGTCAGTGTTCATGCTCCACACCTCACCCACACTCTGGAGTAGGTCAGTGTACATGCTCCACACCTCACCCACTCTCTGGAGCAGGTCAGTGTACATGCTCCACACCTCACCCACTCTCTGGAGCAGGTCAGTGTCCATGCTCCACACCTCACCCACTCTCTGGAGGAGGTCAGTATACATGCTCCACACCTCACTCAGTATGTGGGTGAGGTGCTCCACCTCCACAAGTCAGTCGTTCAACTCACTACATTCATACTTAACTAGGCATGACTAAACTAACATCCAGTTATGGAAATTTATCAATATGCAGTTATATATATTCAATGATATTCCATTGACTAGTGCAGTAAGGTACTACGATCTTTCTCCTACACAAGCACACATATTGCGCCTAACAGGTAGAACCGTCCCACTTATCCTATTTAGCGAGGCTCAACATGCTCAACAGAATAAACACATTTTTCCTTTGTTGGTTACATTTAAAGTTAATTTTGTTAATATTATAATGGAACACCATAAATGGGTTTATTTAATATTTCACGTGTAACGAGAGTTCAAATGTTTACGAGAGTAAGTACACAGGACAGTGGCGGCGCCAGGCTGTCGGCCCTTAGCATTTCAAAAGTCACACCTTTTGAGTGTTAATTGTCACAGGTTAAGTAGAGGTCAGGTCGTATCAGGTGACCTCGCTCTCAGCTAAACAGGTAACTGCAGACATTGGCTGTGTTCTTTCCATCAAACAAGCTGTTGTGTAGGTGTGGTAGGAAGATAGTCAGAGGCTATCTGCTGGTAGGCGGAGTTTAGCTCTCAGTCCCCCCTTAAATAAACGTTAAATTGTACATTAGAGAGATACAGAGAAAGAGAGAGAGGTTCCAGTAGCCATGACTATGTTTGTCTCTCATGTTACCTGTGCCATCGACCTGTACCAGGCCGGTGAGAACTCTAGCTGTCAGCCGTATCACTCTCTCCTTGCTCACCATCTTATACTTAGAGACTTTGGTGAGTGAAATTGTAAGGTTGACGTATTTTGTGCTTTCCAATTTATATGTTGTGTGATTTTCAAATTCTGAATTAATGTTGACAAATGATCATCAAGGGAAAGGGTTGAGTTATGATATCCATATGATTGTGAATTTTCCTGAATATATACATACAAATTAATAATTGATTAAATTACTTTTAAATTTTCTTTAATTCTGATCCCTAGAGTTTGGATTTATGCCTATATTAGTGAAAGCTAGAGTAGAGAACATTCTGAAGTTTACTTGCTAAAGATTATGTCCTAATAATTCTTGATGATATGATATAAATGCATACAGTTGTTACGAGATAACATCAGTTAAAATTTTTGGATTTACAAGTTCCATTCTTTATCTTATTAATAACTCTTGAATGGTTGGTGGCAGCCCTTACTCTTTCTTCTTCCTTTACTTCTATTTCTTCTTACTCCTTCCTACATTTTCCACTCTTCTGTCTAGCACTTCTACTACTATCTACTGCTATCTACTCTTCCTATCTACCTCTTATCTAATTAAAGTACTCTGATCCATTTTCTCTCATTGTAAACTTTCCCTTTCACCTGACCACTCTTCCTCACTCCTCCCCTCCACCTCACTCGCCCCCACTCTATGCGTTTTTATCTTTTAATTTTTCTCTATTTTCGATTATGTTACAACACCAACAATATTTTATAATAACCTATTTAAATATTATATTTTGGCAGTATTGACGAATAATTGGTATATTTTGGTAAGATGAGACTGCAAAGTTATTTTGGTCTAAAGTATACAAATTGCATATCATATATGTAATAAATCATGTATCTATCAGTGTATAAGATAAAAATGACATTAACAATTCTTTGTGAGGCATTTCGGCTTCTTCAACAACATCCTTACAGCAATAGTTTAAAAAATCTGCAAGAGCCATTATTATTATTGTAATATTTTTCATTTAATTTTATATATATATTTTTTAACATCTATTGTTTTTTTATATATAAATATGATATCAGAAACCAATGTTTTGCAATGTTCAATGTATTAAAATGTTGTGATAATAATTACGAGTAATTATAACCCAACATATTTTACAGAGTATTTATAACAAGGAAAGGAACAAGCTGCAGGACCTACAGGAGAAGATAACACACCCCATCGACAAGAAACAGGTGCAAGAGATTCTGGACGTTCAGGAAATTCTCTTCACTAGCTACTTCAAGAAGACTACTCGGGCCAAGAAGAGAGCAGGAGCTAGAGGATCCCGAGTGTGGTCCACAGGACCCCAGGCTCTCCTGGTGTTGTCCACAGGACCCCAGGCTCTCCTGGTGGCCTCACGAAGTGGGCTGCAGCAGCTGATATACCTCCTGGTGAAGGTGGGAGGCCTGGCTGTAGACACACTAGTGGATCCCACCGGTGCCACCACTGCCCTCCACCAGGCGGCCGCTCATGGCAAGTCAGGCTGCGTCCTCCTCCTCCTGAGCCTTGGTGCCCAGCCGCTCCTGCCTGACAGATACGGCCACACACCTCCCCACCTCGCTGCAATGTTCGCTCATGATGATGTTCATGAACTTTTAGCAGAATTTATTATAGAACCTGAACCTACCTGCAGGGCGGGAACTACCCCACAAGAAGTCCGTAGACATTTCTCTCAGTATCTCCTGAAGTACAATATACGTGAACCTGAATCATCATCTAATATTGAACACATAAATAATGACCCAACAAAAACTGCAATGAACCTTCTCTACCGTATTGACTTGGGGAGCTTGGTGAGAGACTTGGAGAAGACAACGGTTGACTTCACCAAGTGTGAAGCACAAGAGGTCAAGAATGAAGTAATGAAAGAACTTCAAAAAATTACAGAAAATGTTTCAGATGAAATTTTCAGAGGGGAACTGAGACTGTCTGGGAGCGCTGCAGATGGTACAAGGCTCTATTGTCCCGATGAGTTCGACGTTAATTTTGTTCTCCAGGAGCTTCCTGGAGTCAAAGTTAAAGTTATACAACAAACAGAGAAAGAAGTCTTAGCCAGTGGTCATAAGTTAAAAGTCAAAATAAAGACGAAAAATTCTGGTCTCCATGGGAATAATTTAGTAACAAAGTTTTATGATAGAGTGAGAGAGATCCTGAAGAGCCACACCATTGGTGACGAGCGTCTTAGTCTAGTGCCACCTGGCCTAACCAGGACGCAGGTTGGTGTGACACTGTCACTGGCTTGGCAGGGAAGTGAGTATCCGCTGTTGTTGGTCAGTGTTGACTTAGTGCCAGTGGTGGTGGTGCCATGGCCTGAGGAGATCAGCAGACCTCCCCTCACACCCGACACCTCACAAATAATCCAGCTCAGCAACACAGAAGATGGGTCGTGGAGGTGTAGTCTGGCTGCGACAGAGGTGGAGGTGCTGCAGCAGCTGGAGCCTCAGGAGCGCCGGGTGTTTCTCACCTGCAAGACTCTCCTCTCCCGCTTGAAGGCTGAGCCTTGGATGCCCAGACATGTCAAGAACCAGTTTTCCTGGTGGGACTCCCGCTATTGGAAAGTTCCGACCCCTGCAGGATTCTGCCTCAAAAATTCCTTCCTGAGGCAGCTGCAAAGGAAGCGAGAGCAAGGAGTCGAGTGGCAGGAGAAAGACATATTGATCCTAGTGAGGTCAGTCTTCAGAGACATGTGCCATGAGATGGTTGATCCATCAACTGGTGTCGAGTCTCTCGTGCCAGCCAAAGTTAATGCCTACTTCGGTGGAGATTGTGAAAAACCCAAGATGGGTGAAGGAGCTCCCGAAATTGTTAGCTATCTTGACACTGTCTAAGATAGCTGGAAAACTAAGACAGGCTACTTAGGACTCAGATGTGGCTTCCTTAACAACTGAGTCACTAACTTAAGCTGTAGGCCTATAGTTTTCTCAGGGAATCTTCTGCTGACAGAACACTTAATCTTGCAGGTGATTACAGGACAAGAAGGATATACAAGGAAGGTGAACCTCTCAATGGGATCATTATTGTCAGGAACAGTAATGGTCTTCCGCCTCAACAACATCAATACATTTAACGTTTTATCCCACCTGGTTCTGTTAGGCCCTGGAAGTCCTCTCCTGTTACCTGTTATTATTGTTGTCAGGGTGACTGTTGTCAGGGTGACTGTTGTCATGGTGACTTGTCATGGTGACTGTTGTCATGGTGACTGTTGTCATGGTGACTGTTGTCGTGGTGACTGTTGTCATGGTGACTGTTGTCATGGTGACTGTTGTCATGGTGACTGTTGTCATAGTGACTGTTGTCATGGTGACTGTTGTCATGGTGACTGTTGTCATGGTAACTGTTGTCATGGGGACTGTTGTCATGGGGACTGTTGTCATGGTGACTGTTGCCATGGTGACTGTTGTCATGGTGACTGTTGTCATGGTGACTGTTGTCATGGTGACTGTTGTCATGGTAACTGTTGTCATGGGGACTGTTGTCATGGGGACTGTTGTCATGGTGACTGTTGTCATGGGGACTGTTTTCATGGTGACTGTTGTCATGGTGACTGTTGTCATGGTGACTGTTGTCATGGTGACTGTTGTCATGGTAACTGTTGTCATGGGGACTGTTGTCATGGGGACTGTTGTCATGGTGACTGTTGTCATGGGGACTGTTGTCATGGTGACTGTTGTCATGGTGACTGTTGTCATGGGGACTGTTGTCATGGGGACTGTTGTCATGGTGACTGTTGTCATGGGGACTGTTTTCATGGTGACTGTTGTCATGGTGACTGTTGTCATAGTGACTGTTGTCATGGTGACTGTTGTCATGGTGACTGTTGTCATGGTAACTGTTGTCATGGGGACTGTTGTCATGGTGACTGTTGTCATGGTGACTGTTGTCATGGTAACTGTTGTCATGAGGACTGTTGTCATGGTGACTGTTGTCATGGTGACTGTTGTCATGGTGACTGTTGTCATGGTGACTGTTGTCATGGTGACTGTTGTCATGGTGACTGTTGTCATGGTGACTGTTGTCATAGTGACTGTTGTCATGGTGACTGTTGTCATGGTGACTGTTGTCATGGTGACTGTTGTCATGGTGACTGTTGTCATAGTGACTGTTGTCATGGTGACTGTTGTCATGGTGACTGTTGTCATGGTGACTGTTGTCATGGTGACTGTTGACATGGTGACTGTTGTCATGGTGACTGTTGTCATGGTGACTGCTGTCATGGTGACTGTTGTCATGGGGACTGTTGTCATGGTGACTGTTGACATGGTCACTGTTGTCATGGTGACTGTTGTCATGGTGACTGTTGTCATGGTGACTGTTGTCATGGTGACTGTTGCCATGGTGACTGTTGTCATGGTGACTGTTGTCATGGTGACTGTTGTCATGGTGACTGTTGTCATGGTGACTGTTGTCATGGTGACTGTTGTCATGGTGACTGTTGTCATGGTGACTGTTGTCATGGTGACTGTTGTCATGGGGACTGTTGGCATGGTGACTGTTGTCATGGTAACTGTTGTCATGGGGACTGTTGTCATGATGACTGTTGTCATGGTGACTGTTGTCATGGTGACTGTTGTCATGGTGACTGTTGTCATTGTGACTGTTGTCATGGTAACTGTTGTCATGGGGACTGTTGTCATGGTGACTGTTGTCATGGTGACTGTTGTCATGGTGACTGTTGTCATTGTGACTGTTGTCATGGTGACTGTTGTCACGGTAACTGTTGTCGTGGTGACTGTTGTCATGGTGACTGTTGTCATAGGGACTGTTGTCACGGTGACTGTTGTCATGGTGACTGTTGTCATGGGGAGTGTTGTCATGGGAGTGTTGTCATGGTGACTGTTGTCATGGGGACTGTTGTCATGGGGAGTGTTGTCATGGTGACTGTTGTCATGGGGACTGTTGTCATGGTGACTGTTGTCATGGTGACTGTTGTCATGGTGACTGTTGTCATGGTGACTGTTGTCATGGTGACTGTTGTCATGGGGACTGTTGCCACGGTGACTGTTGTCATGGGGACTGTTGTCATGGGGACTGTTGTCATGGGGACTGTTGTCATGGTGACTGTTGTCATGGTGACTGTTGTCATGGGGACTGTTGCCACGTTGACTGTTGTCATGGTGACTGTTGTCATGGTGACTGTTGTCATGGTGACTGTTGTCATGGTGACTGTTGTCATGGTGACTGTTGTCGTGGTGACTGTTGTCATGGTGACTGTTGTCATGGTGACTGTTGTCATGGTGACTGTTGTCATGGTGACTGTTGTCATGGGGAGTGTTGTCATGGTGACTGTTGTCATGGGGACTGTTGTCATGGGGAGTGTTGTCATGGTGACTGTTGTCATGGGGACTGTTGTCATGGTGACTGTTGTCATGGTGACTGTTGTCATGGTGACTGTTGTCATGGTGACTGTTGTCATGGTGACTGTTGTCATGGGGACTGTTGTCATGGGGACTGTTGTCATGGTGACTGTTGTCATGGTGACTGTTGTCATGGTGACTGTTGTCATGGTGACTGTTGTCATGGTGACTGTTGTCATGGGGACTGTTGCCACGGTGACTGTTGTCATGGGGACTGTTGTCATGGTGACTGTTGTCATGGTGACTGTTGTCATGGTGACTGTTGTCATGGTGACTGTTGTCATGGTGACTGTTGTCATGGGGACTGTTGTCATGGGGACTGTTGTCATGGTGACTGTTGTCATGGTGACTGTTGTCATGGTGACTGTTGTCATGGTGACTGTTGTCATGGGGACTGTTGCCACGGTGACTGTTGTCATGGGGACTGTTGTCATGGGGACTGTTGTCATGGTGACTGTTGTCATGGTGACTGTTGTCATGGGGACTGTTGCCACGTTGACTGTTGTCATGGGGACTGTTGTCATTGTGACTGTTGTCATGGTGACTGTTGTCATGGTGACTGTTGTCATGGTGACTGTTGTCATGGTGACTGTTGTCGTGGTGACTGTTGTCATGGTGACTGTTGTCATGGTGACTGTTGTCATGGTGACTGTTGTCATGGGGAGTGTTGTCATGGGGAGTGTTGTCATGGTGACTGTTGTCATGGGGACTGTTGTCATGGTGACTGTTGGCATTGTGACTGTTGTCATGGTGACAGTTGTCATGGTGACAGTTGTCATGGTGACTGTTGTCATGGTGACTGTTGTCATGGGGACTGTTGCCACGGTGACTGTTGTCATGGGGACTGTTGTCATGGTGACTGTTGTCATGGTGACTGTGTGAGTGTTGTACTGGACACCGCGACACTAGACAATACCCTCACATAAACTCTTCAATTCCTTGGGGGCGGATAGTTAGCTGCTCCTTCTATCAGAATGTTTCAGATTAGTTGAAAGAGTCAGTGTTTGGCACCGTGACTGTTCCAAGCGACCAGTCTTGCCTAGAATGAGCAGTAACAGTCATGTATGACTCACCTGTGAAGGAAACAATTCTATGATGGCTCCATTCACTCCCTTAAGACTAACTCCCAGGTAAAAACAGCAAAGACTCGAAACTTATGAGAAGTATCATTAAGAAAGTCCGGAATCTCACTAATCTAGTTACATGAGGCAAGACTGACCAGTATGCGGGAAGGATTAACTATATATTAATCAATTAATATTATTGTTCCAACAATGTGTTGGGAGATCTGGTAAATAAGATACCAGCCCAGCATACACAGAAGATTGTTGAAACTATTATCAACGTTTCCAGAGTGTTGTGGGCATGTCAAGTGTGGAAAAAGGGACTTTTACCAACGTTTAATCCAAAAATGGTTCAAATATTTGTATATATAATTTATATATATTTTTTTCTGAAACTATTTTCTTCCCTATATATAAATATTAGTTTTTACATGTTTAAATAATAAATTTATGTGCTTTAAGTGAAATTCTTTGAAAAATTGTATATGTTATTTTATGGTTGTATGAAACATTCTTAACACATTTAAATATTCAAAGATCAGATAAATATTTTGTTATTAATTTGCTAAGATTCACTTTTATAACATTATTTATCTCCTTACAAATTCAACAAATAATAATTTCAAATTTAAATACTTAATTCATTTATTATTCTCTAAAATACATTATGTATATTCTTAATGTTATTTATCAGCTGTTGAAGCATTTGTTATAAATTGTGTTACTCCAAGATCAAATTATAATTTAGTTGTTGTTGTTTAAGATTTGCTACCTGGACAAAATGTTCCAAGTAGCACGGGCTATGGTGAGCCCGTAGGAAAATTATTTCGTTTTGTGAATTCGCTAATATTGACATATGTAATACAAATTGCTCCCTTAAATATAATACAATTTTTATTTAAGTTTAAATAATAAATTTATATGTAATTCTGGTACATGTATTAATAATAATTGTAAAATCTTCATCTAAGAGTTCTAGACTAACAACCCGAAGGTTATACATAGAGATACATAGAGGAAAACAATTATTTTCCCCATTGTATCTATGCCCTGAGAAATAATGAACATCTTATGAAGGCCAAGGCCTACAAACATCTTATGTTCATTATTTCTCAGGGCAAAGATACAATGTGAACAATTCTATTTTTTCCTCTATGTATCTAAGAGCTCTTCGGCTTGTTAGTCCAGAACTCGTAGATGGAGAGTTTAAGATTATTGATTCTATTGGTCTCAAGCTTTGTTTTCCACTAAGTTTTTTGGAAGTTTGCCGTAGCAAAGCACGTCGTACAAATTATAATAATATATGCAGTGAGAAAATTCGCCCAGAGAATGTGTAATGTTTACCATATTTTTCTGGGTTTGAAAATATTGTCAAGGCCTTGAAACTTTTTGATATTCATGTATTGTTTAATTACGAAAATACTGTTAGAAAACCTTTAGTTAGACACAGTCCTCGTAGTGATAACTGTGTCATTTATAAAATACCTTATAAAGATTGTAATAGGTTCAATGTTGGGCAAACATCTAAAGATTTGAAATGTAGAATATTGCGATATAAATACTCTGTAAGACATGGCCAATTGTCTAATGCTTTGTTTGTTCATTTGTCAAGAAGATTCTCACCAAATTGATTGGGAGATGGCTTCTTTAGTAATGAATTTTAAAAGTACTTTCAATAGGAACATAATTGAATCTGCTCTAATACAGATTACAAAATTATGTAATTTGGACATTAGCAGTAGACTGTATAATTTAAATTAATTTTTGAATGATCAGTTAAAGGGGGATTTGAGTAGGATCATTGATACACATTTGCTCTCACTAATACCGTGTAAATATCCACTATCTTATTAATATCACTGTATGGGCCAATTGGCCCATACAGTGGGCCATTACATTGGGCCATACATACATCCTATGGGTCTATTGGCCCATAGGATGCAGCCCCCTCTTTATATCCACCCATTCCCAGTCATAAATTTATCATTGTACCTCACTTCACTTCACCTCTCTCCTGCCTATATATGTCCAAATCATTGTACATGTAACTCATCCTTCTGAAGATGTATTATTATATATACGAAAGTACTTAAGGAAATTTCTGTTTCAATTCTTCCTTCGTGGTCTGACACTGTCATATAAATATATGTGGTATGCATCCATCAATCCCGTGGGGTTATGGAGTTGCGCCCTGGGTGTCTAGTTGTTGTAGTCTAGTTGGATGCTGCGCCTGCTGTGGCTGTGAAGGGGCTATCTTACAGGAACTATGAGAGTTGTTGTAGGGTATTCATAATTTATTATCCTGATACATGTGAAAGGTGCTGCAACTAGGCCAAGTTTCAGCATCTCAGCCTAAATAGAGAAAGAGAAAAAAAAAATTATACAATTTTTCAACAATGTTCAATTGCTTTCACAGCCCACAATTGTGAACCAAAATCATTTCTATGACACTCAGCTATGACCTTACTATATAATAAAGATTTGCACCAAGGATTTTTATCCCAGATGTATTTAGTGCAATAATACAGATTTTTAAAGTTTCCCAAAAACGTATGCAACAAAATGAAGTTTAGCATTATTTATAAAATCAATAAATCTACGTAGATAAGAAAAAATACATGTGTTTTTAGAGGCATAAACTCTACATATAATGTGCAAGTTTCATGTAAATTGAATAATAAATAAAGGCTGTGAAGGCAGATCTAGTTGTAAAAGTTGGAGTGGGTAGCGCGCCGCGACAAGTTACTCTACTCGCGGTCACGATCTTCACTCTTGACAATGCGTGATTTACGCATTGCGGCCAGCTCGTACCTTCTATGGAGAGCTCGCATGCATCTAGCTTTCAATGCTTTTCTCTTGTTCGTTTGGTACGTCATATTGCAGTACAAATAGCAAAAATAGCATGAGTTCTGAGAGATATTGTGAGAGCGCGTCAACGATACATCCACTTCCTGAGGGACACACACAGTGACTGACTGCTAAGCCACGAACCCCACCCTCTCTCTCACATGCGACTGTTGCCAATGAGTGAGTTTATATTCGTTTTATGCATAACATGTTATTTTCAACGCTATTACGAAATATTAGACTTCTACAACGTAAGATACAATACCCCGCGGCGCACCCACGCCGCGAGGACCGGATTCACTAAAGTTGCAGCGGGAAATTTGACTCTAATTACGTTATTTTTCAAGATAACATAAAACGGTTTGCACCACAGTGTTGCCAGAATGTTGTAGTATTTTTCGTAATTTCTCGTAAATATTCCATTTTTCTTCGGATTTTCGGGTGCCATGCCCCCTGACGGCCAACCCAAGAATGACAGTCTCGACTGCAGCAAGCGATGATAAACGCCGAAGCGGGTGCGTCTGACAGTGGTCGAGACCTCCTCTGAAATCTATTATCCTCCGCCTGCCTCTTCAGTTCATCCTCGAATTGCTGGAGTCCCTTCTGCACTTTACATCTCTAGGCAGACCTGTCAGCAGCTGCTGCCTCCCAAGTGTTGATGTCGATGTTCATCTGCTTGAGGCCGCGTTTGCAGGCGTCTTTGAAACGCAGCTGAGGTCTTCCGGTGGGTCTCCTTCCTGATGCCAGTTCTCCATACAAGAGGTCCTTCGGTAATGCGGCCATCGACCATGCGTGTGACATGTCCCAGCCATCGCATGCGTCTCTGTTTCAGGAGAGTGAACATTGAAGGGACTCCTGTTCTCTTAAGTACAGTGTTGTTGGTGACGTGGTCTTTCCACGTGATGTCAAGGATGCGTCTCAGGTTCCGCATGTAAAAGGTATTGAGCCGTCTCTCCTGGCGAGAGCGCAGGGTCCAGGATTCCGAGCCGTAGAGAAGTGTACTCACTACACAGCCATGTAGACTTGTGCCTTGGTGTGTACTGTCAGTTTGGCCTTTTCCCAAACGCGCTTTGTGATCCTGACCAGTGTTGTTGCGGCCTTCCAGATACGCCTGTTGAGCTCAGTGTCCAGGGAAAGGGTGTCTGAGATTGTGGAGCCCAGGTACACAACTCGTGAACTGCCTCCAGCACATAGTCTGCTATATTTATACAGGGTAGCTCATTGACATCTTGTTCCATCACCTGTGTCTTCTTCAGGCTGATTGTCAGGCCGAAAGCGGAACAGGCTGCGGCAAAGCGTTTGAGTAGTTGCTGCAGGCCTTCTGCTGTGTGTGTGGTGATCGCTGCGTCGTCGGCGAAGAGGAACTCCCTGAGGATTCGCATCTGTACTTTTGTCTTTGCTCGGAGTCTGGATAGATTACAGAGCTTTCCCTCAGATCTTGTACGGAGATAGATGCCCTCTGTGGTTGTTCCAAAGGCATGCTTGACGAGGATCGCGAAGAAGATGCCGAACAGGGTTGGAGCAAGAACACACCCCTGTTTAACACCACTGTTAATGTTGAATGGTTCAGAAGTTGAGCCGTCGTACACGACTGTCCCCTTCATGTCCTTGTGGAACGATTGTATCATGCTGAGTAGGATGGGTGGACAGCCAATTTTGGCCAAGATCTTTAAGAGTCCGTCCCTGGTCACGAGGTCGAAGGCCTTTGTAAGGTCAATGAAGGCAATGTACAAGGCTTTCCTTTGCTCCCTGCACTTTTCTTGAAGCTGTCTCAGGGAGATCACCATGTCAGTGGTCGACCTCTCTGCTCGGAAACCACACTGTGACTCGGGGTACACTCTTTCAGCAAGAATCTGAAGCCTGGCCAAAACGACCCTAGCGAAGAGTTTGCCGACGACGCTGAGGAGGGAGATGCCGCGATAGTTGTTTACATCGCTTCTGTCACCTTTATTTTTGTAGAGAGTGATGATGGTTGCATCTCTCATGTCTTGTGGCACCGAGCCCTCCCTCCAGCACTGGCACAGAAGTTCATGAAGCTCAGATTTAAGTGTTCCACGAGCGCACTTGAGAACTTCAGGCGGAATCCCGTCGTCTCCTGGGGCCTTCCCTGAGGAAAGTGAATCCACTGCTTTCTCAACTTCTTCCACAGTTGGTTCAAGATCAAGTTCTTCCATGATGGGCAGGCATTTCAATTGCATCCAAAGCCTCTACGCTGACCAAGTTCTCTCTGGAGTAGAGTTCGGAGTAATGTTCCACCCAGCGATTCATCTGTTGATAACGGTCTTTAATGATCTCTCCAGTGGCTGACTTTAGAGGAGCTGTCCGGTTTTGTGTTGGGCCTGTTGTCTGTTTGATCCCTTCGTACATGCCTCTTATGTTGCCGACAGTGGCCGCAGTCTGGATGCTGGAACAGAGTCAGAGCCAGTAATCGTTAGCACAACGCCTCGTAGTTTGTTGAACTCTACTGCGGTCAGTACGGAGGGCCTGTAGGTTCCTTTCTGAGGGCAGGTTCTTGTAGGATGAGAGAGCTCGTCTTTTTTCCTCTACGAGGGGTAACAGTTCCTCTGCACTGGCCTCGAACTAATCTGCTGACTTGTTCTGCCTCTTACCGAAGGTGGACATGGCAGTGTTGAAAATAGTGTCTCTGAGATGTAACCACCTCTCACTTGCGCTGTCGCAGGGTGGTACAGGAAGGGCATTTACCAGCGCCGCAGTGAATTCCTCCACCTTGTGAAGGTCACGGGTATTGTATACGTTAATGCGTGGTCTTCCCTCCTTCTTTGCTCTCTGGATTTTCCGGGGCTGGAACTTTACTCTGCAAACGTCGAGAGAGTGGTCGGTGTCGCAATCTGCGCTCTGGAAGCTGCGGGTCAGTTTGACATTTCTCAGATTGTTACGCCCCGTAAGCACCAGGTCGAGTTGGTGCCAATGCTTAGACCTGGGATGTCTCCAGGAAACCTTATGCTGAGGCTTGGTGTCGAAGACGGAATTGGTGATGCAGAGATCATGACAGCAGCAGAACCCCAGGAGGCGCTGCCCACTCTCATTCATCTTCCCAAATCCAAATTGGCCCAGGCAGGAAGGCCAAGAGCTGTGATCAGAACCAACTCTTGCACTAAAATCTCCCAGGAGGAAGACTGGCTCTTGTTGAGGTATGTCTCTCAGAGCTAGGCCGAGGTCATCATAGAACTTGTCCTTCGCTTCGGTAGAGGAGGTCAGTGTTGGTGCATAGGCATTGATGAGGCTGACCATTCCTACTGCTGTATGAAGCTGAAGTTTGATGATCCTTTTAGACATGTCCCTGTTACCTAGCAGCAAAATAGGTACCTGGGTGTTAGTCAGCTGTCACGGGCGGCTTCCTAGGGGTGGAGGCCTTGTCGAGGACCAGGCCGCGGGAACACTAAAAAAGCCCCGAAATCATGTCAAGAAGATAGACCCCTCCATAGGCAGTACTATGGACCCTAACAACCTGTTCCTCATGGCAAAGTCAACGCCAGGCTCCCTTACCTCTTCTGGTGGTTTGCCCTGCCAGAAGAAGGTAAAGTCCTTCTCCCGTATGCTGCCGGTTGCGGGCAGACGTGTCTCCTGCAGGGCGACTATGTCCATCTGGAGCCTGCGCAGTTCATTGTTGATCACAGCTGTCTTACGGGCGTCGTTTACTTCCAGTAGATCTTCCGAGAGACCCGGTGTCATGGTCCTTACATTCCATGTGCCCAGTTTTAGAGCTGAGTGGCTCTGTGTTTGTTTGCTTTTGCCTGGTGCATGGGTTGACGATCCGCTTATCGGATTGTGGCCTAAGCCCCACGCACCCAGTGGAGCAGGCGGACCGTGGCGGGACAGCACCTTATTGGCTGGGGGCTGCCCAGCTTGAGGCGGGCGGTAGCTGTCCTATGAAATCGGATGATTTCTCCCACCGACGGAAGCAACCCCTGGCGCCTTACTCTACGCCAATTGAGTGGTAGGCTTATCACCGGTAACTGTCACTTCCCGTGTTGAGCCATCGCCAAGGCGATGCTGGAGTGTCCTCTCCAGGGCACAGGCCTGGGCAGTAATTATGGAGAATCAGCTGTTGCCCATGCAGCAGATCCACCCCCTCCACGCCACCGATGTGATCCAAGGGAAGGGCAGGCGCCGATACGCTTGGCACCAGTGTCGTCGCGGGAGGAACGTAGCTGTAAACAGCTGCAAACTGCCTTAGGGACTCCGACTCCGGATTTTTCCTCAGGGTTGACCCCCGAAGTCTTTCCCATGAGTGGGTTTAGCCACAAGACAGCAGAGGTTTGAATTCGGGGTTTAACTTCCCCTAGATGAGCTGCCTTTCCAGGCAAACGAGTCCCATCTGCCCGAAAGCAACTGGTTTTAAATTAAGACGCCAGAGACCCGCCTTCGCCCCTTCTCCTGTTGGTAGAAGCAGTTTCCGTCAGGCCTAGAGGCTAAGCCACACGTGCAGGCCAGGAGCTGGACTTGGTTGTCAGAGGCTATTTGAGATGCACGCCATCAGGGGCACTTTACAGGCTGTGGGAGCTTATCTCTACAACCCTTCCACCAGGCTATAACAACCCTTGGAACCAATATATATATATATATATATATATATATATATATATATATATATATATATATATATATATATATATATATATATATATATATATATAATATATATATATATATATATATATATATATATATATATATATATATATATATC
>NC_091154.1:59703152-59743152 GCF_040958095.1 Procambarus clarkii
TGGGTGTACTACTCTGGGTGCACTACTCTGGGTGTACTACTCTGGGTGTGCTACTCTGGGTGCACTACTCTGGGTGTATTACTCTGGGTGTACTACTGTGGGTGTACTACTCTGGGTGTACAACTTTGGGTGCACTACTCTGGGTGTACTACTCTGGGTGCACTACTCTGGGTGTACTACTCTGGGTGCACTACTCTGGGTGCACTACTCTGGGTGCACTTCTCTGGGTGTACTGCTCTGGGTGTACTACTCTGGGAGTACTACTCTGGGTGCACTACTCTGGGTGTACTACTCTGGGTGTACTACTCTAGGTGTACTACACAGGGTGCACTACTCTTGGTGTACTACTCTGGGTGTACTGCTCTGGGTGTACTACTCTGGGAGTACTACTCTGGGTGCACTACTCTGGGTGTACTACTCTGGGTGTACTACTCAGGGTGTACTGCTCTGGGTGCACTACTCTGGGTGCACTACTCTGGGTGTACTACACTGGGTGTACTACTCTGGGTGTATTACTCTGGGTGTACTACAGAGGGTGCACTACTCTGGGTGCACTTCTCTGGGTGTACTACTCTGGGTGTACTACTCAGGGTGTACTACAGAGGGTGCACTACTCTGGGTGTACTACAGAGGGTGCACTACTCTGGGTGTACTACTCTGGGTGTACTACTCTGGATGCACTACTCTGGGTGCTCTACTCTGGGTGCACTACTCTGGGTGCACTACTCTGGGTGTACTAGTCTGGGTGTACTACTCTGGGTGCACTACTCTGGGTGTACTACTCTGGGTGTGCTACTCTGGGTGCACTACTCTGGGTGTACTACTCTGGGTGCACTACTCTGGGTGTACTACTCTGGGTGTACTACTCTGGGTGTACTACTCTGGGTGTACTACAGAGGGTGCACTACTCTGGGTGCACTACTCTGGGTGTACTACTCTGGGTGTACTCCTCTGGGTGTACTACTCTGGGTGTACTACAGAGGGTGCACTACTCTGGGTGTACTACTCTGGGTGTACTACTCTGGGTGTACTACAGAGGGTGCACTACTCTGGGTGCACTACTCTGGGTGTACTACTCTGGGTGTACTCCTCTGGGTGTACTACTCTGGGTGTACTACTCTGGGTGTACTACAGAGGGTGCACTACTCTGGGTGTACTACTCTGGGTGCACTACTCTGGGTGCACTACTCTGGGTGCACTACTCTGGGTGTACTACTCTGGGTGCACTACTCTGGGTGTACTACTCTGGGTGTACTACTCTGGGTGCACTTCTCTGGGTGTACTACTCTGGGTGTACTACTCTGGGTGTACTACTCTGGGTGTACTACACAGGGTGTACTACTCTGGGTGTACTGCACAGTGTGTACTACTCTGGGTGCACTACTCTGGGTGTACTTCACAGGGTGCACTACTCTGGGTGTACTGCACAGGGTGTACTACTCTGGGTGCACTACTCTGGGTGCACTACTCTGGGTGTACTTCACAGGGTGCACTACTCTGGGTGCACTACTCTGGGTGTACTACTCTGGGTGCACTACTCTGGGTGTACTGCACAGGGTGCACTACTCTGGGTGTACTACTCTGGGTGTACTACTCTGGGTGCACTACTCTGGGTGTACTACTCTGGGTGTGCTACTCTGGGTGCACTACTCTGGGTGTATTACTCTGGGTGTACTACTGTGGGTGTACTACTCTGGGTGTACAACTTTGGGTGCACTACTCTGGGTGTACTACTCTGGGTGCACTACTCTGGGTGTACTACTCTGGGTGCACTACTCTGGGTGCACTACTCTGGGTGCACTTCTCTGGGTGTACTGCTCTGGTTGTACTACTCTGGGTGCACTACTCTGGGTGTACTACTCTGGGTGTACTACTCTGGGTGCACTACTCTGGGTGTACTACTCTGGGTGTACTACTCAGGGTGTACTGCTCTGGGTGCACTACTCTGGGTGCACTACTCTGGGTGAACTACACTGGGTGTACTACTCTGGGTGTATTACTCTGGGTGTACTACAGAGGGTGCACTACTCTGGGTGCACTTCTCTGGGTGTACTACTCTGGGTGTACTACTCAGGGTGTACTACAGAGGGTGCACTACTCTGGGTGTACTACTCTGGGTGTACTACAGAGGATGCACTACTCTGGGTGTACTACTCTGGGTGTACTACTCTGGATGCACTACTCTGGGTGCTCTACTGCTCTGTACTACACAGGGTGTACTACTCTGGGTGTACTTCACAGGGTGCACTACTCTGAGTGTACTACTCTGGGTGCACTACTCTGGGTGCACCCTGTGAACAGGGTGCACTACTCTGGGTGCACTACTCTGGGTGCACTACTCTGGGTGTACTACTCTGGGTGTACTTCACAGGGTGCACTACTCTGAGTGTACTTCACAGGGTGCACTACTCTGGGTGCACTACTCTGGGTGTACTACTCTAGGTGTACTACACAGGGTGCACTACTCTGGGTGTAATACTCTGGGTGCACTACTCTGGGTGTACTACACTGGGTGTGCTACTCTGGGTGTACTACTCTGGGTGCACTACTCTGGGTGTACTACTCTGGGTGTGCTACTCTGGGTGTACTACTCTGGGTGTACTACTCTGGGTGTACTACTCTGGGTGTACTACACAGGGTGCACTACTCTGGGTGTAATACTCTGGGTGTACTACTCTGGGTGTGCTACTCTGGGTGTACTGCACAGGGTGCACTACTCTGGGTGTACTACTCTGGGTGTGCTACTCTGGGTGTACTACTCTGGGTGCACTACTCTGGGTGCACTACTCTGGGTGTACTACACAGGGTGTACTACTCTGGGTGTACTGCATAGGGTGTACTACTCTGGGTGCACTACTCTGGGTGTACTACTCTGGGTGCACTACTCTGGGTGCTCTACACAGGGTGTACTACTCTGGGTGTACTGCACAGGGTGCACTACTCTGGGTGCACTACTCTGGGTGCACTACTCTGGGTGCACTACTCTGGGTGTACTACTCTGGGTGTACTACACAGGGTGCACTACTCTGGGTGTACTACTCTGGGTGCACTACTCTGGGTGTACTACTCTGGGTGTGCTACTCTGGAAGTACTACTCTGGGTGTACTACTCTGGGTGCACTACTCTGGGTGTACTACACTGGGTGTGCTACTCTGGGTGTACTACTCTGGGTGCACTACTCTGGGTGCACTACTCTGGGTGTACTACTCTGGGTGTGCTACTCTGGGTGTACTACTCTGGGTGTACTACTCTGGGTGTACTACTCTGGGTGTACTACACAGGGTGCACTACTCTGGGTGTAATACTCTGGGTGTACTACTCTGGGTGTGCTACTCTGGGTATACTGCACAGGGTGCACTACTCTGGGTGTACTACTCTGGGTGTGCTACTCTGGGTGTACTACTCTGGGTGTACTACTCTGGGTGTACTACTCTGGGTGTACTACTCTGGGTGCACTATTCTGGGTGTACTACTCTGGGTGCACTACTCTGGGTGTACTGCACAGGGTGCACTACTCTGGGTGTACTACTCTGGGTGTACTACTCTTTGTGCACTACTCTGGGTGTACTACTCTGGGTGCACTACTCTGGGTGTACTACTCTGGGTGCACTACTCTGGGTGCACTACTCTGGGTGCACTTCTCTGGGTGTACTGCTCTGGTTGTCCTACTCTGGGTGCACTACTCTGGGTGTACTACTCTGGGTGTACTACTCTGGGTGTACTACTCTGGGTGTATTACTCTGGGTGTACTACAGAGGGTGTACTGCTCTGGGTGCACTACTCTGGGTGCACTACTCTGGGTGAACTACTCAGGGTGTACTACAGAGGGTGCACTACTCTGGGTGTACTACTCTGGGTGTACTACAGAGGATGCACTACTCTGGGTGTACTACTCTGGGTGTACTACTCTGGATGCACTACTCTGGGTGCTCTACTGCTCTGTACTACACAGGGTGTACTACTCTGGGTGTACTTCACAGGGTGCACTACTCTGAGTGTACTACTCTGGGTGCACTACTCTGGGTGCACCCTGTGAACAGGGTGCACTACTCTGGGTGCACTACTCTGGGTGCACTACTCTGGGTGTACTACTCTGGGTGTACTTCACAGGGTGCACTACTCTGAGTGTACTTCACAGGGTGCACTACTCTGGGTGCACTACTCTGGGTGTACTACTCTAGGTGTACTACACAGGGTGCACTACTCTGGGTGTAATACTCTGGGTGCACTACTCTGGGTGTACTACACTGGGTGTGCTACTCTGGGTGTACTACTCTGGGTGCACTACTCTGGGTGTACTACTCTGGGTGTGCTACTCTGGGTGTACTACTCTGGGTGTACTACTCTGGGTGTACTACTCTGGGTGTACTACACAGGGTGCACTACTCTGGGTGTAATACTCTGGGTGTACTACTCTGGGTGTGCTACTCTGGGTGTACTGCACAGGGTGCACTACTCTGGGTGTACTACTCTGGGTGTGCTACTCTGGGTGTACTACTCTGGGTGCACTACTCTGGGTGCACTACTCTGGGTGTACTACACAGGGTGTACTACTCTGGGTGTACTGCATAGGGTGTACTACTCTGGGTGCACTACTCTGGGTGTACTACTCTGGGTGCACTACTCTGGGTGCTCTACACAGGGTGTACTACTCTGGGTGTACTGCACAGGGTGCACTACTCTGGGTGCACTACTCTGGGTGCACTACTCTGGGTGCACTACTCTGGGTGTACTACTCTGGGTGTACTACACAGGGTGCACTACTCTGGGTGTACTACTCTGGGTGCACTACTCTGGGTGTACTACTCTGGGTGTGCTACTCTGGAAGTACTACTCTGGGTGTACTACTCTGGGTGCACTACTCTGGGTGTACTACACTGGGTGTGCTACTCTGGGTGTACTACTCTGGGTGCACTACTCTGGGTGCACTACTCTGGGTGTACTACTCTGGGTGTGCTACTCTGGGTGTACTACTCTGGGTGTACTACTCTGGGTGTACTACTCTGGGTGTACTACACAGGGTGCACTACTCTGGGTGTAATACTCTGGGTGTACTACTCTGGGTGTGCTACTCTGGGTATACTGCACAGGGTGCACTACTCTGGGTGTACTACTCTGGGTGTGCTACTCTGGGTGTACTACTCTGGGTGTACTACTCTGGGTGTACTACTCTGGGTGTACTACTCTGGGTGCACTACTCTGGGTGTACTACTCTGGGTGCACTACTCTGGGTGTACTGCACAGGGTGCACTACTCTGGGTGTACTACTCTGGGTGTACTACTCTTTGTGCACTACTCTGGGTGTACTACTCTGGGTGCACTACTCTGGGTGTACTACTCTGGGTGTGCTACTCTGGGTGGACTACTCTGGGTGTATTACTCTGGGTGTACTACTGTGGGTGTACTACTCTGGGTGTACAACTTTGGGTGCACTACTCTGGGTGTACTACTCTGGGTGCACTACTCTGGGTGCACTACTCTGGGTGCACTTCTCTGAGTGTACTGCTCTGGGTGTACTACTCTGGGAGTACTACTCTGGGTGCACTACTCTGGGTGTACTACTCTGGGTGTACTACTCTAGGTGTACTACACAGGGTGCACTACTCTTGGTGTACTACTCTGGGTGTACTGCTCTGGGTGTACTACTCTGGGAGAACTACTCTGGGTGCACTACTCTGGGTGTACTACTCTGGGTGTACTACTCAGGGTGTACTGCTCTGGGTGCACTACTCTGTGTGTACTACTCTGGGTGTACTACTCTGGATGCACTACTCTGGGTGCACTACTCTGGGTGCACTACTCTGGGTGCACTACTCTGGGTGTACTAGTCTGGGTGTACTACTCTGGGTGCACTACTCTGGGTGTACTACTCTGGGTGTGTTACTCTGGGTGCACTACTCTGGGTGTACTACTCTGGGTGCACTACTCTGGGTGTACTACTCTGGGTGTACTACTCTGGGTGTACTACTCTGGGTGTACTACAGAGGGTGCACTACTCTGGGTGCACTACTCTGGGTGTACTACTCTGGGTGTACTCCTCTGGGTGTACTACTCTGGGTGTACTACAGAGGGTGCACTACTCTGGGTGTACTACTCTGGGTGTACTACTCTGGGTGTACTACAGAGGGTGCACTACTCTGGGTGCACTACTCTGGGTGTACTACTCTGGGTGTACTCCTCTGGGTGTACTACTCTGGGTGTACTACTCTGGGTGTACTACAGAGGGTGCACTACTCTGGGTGTACTACTCTGGGTGCACTACTCTCGGTGCACTACTCTGGGTGCACTACTCTGGGTGTACTACTCTGGGTGCACTACTCTGGGTGTACTACTCTGGGTGTACTACTCTGGGTGCACTACTCTGGGTGTACTACTCTGGGTGTACTACTCTGGGTGTACTACTCTGGGTGTACTACACAGGGTGTACTACTCTGGGTGTACTGCACAGTGTGTACTACTCTGGGTGCACTACTCTGGGTGTACTTCACAGGGTGCACTACTCTGGGTGTACTGCACAGGGTGTACTACTCTGGGTGCACTACTCTGGGTGCACTACTCTGGGTGTACTTCACAGGGTGCACTACTCTGGGTGTACTACTCTGGGTGTACTACTCTGGGTGCACTACTCTGGGTGTACTACACAGGGTGTACTACTCTGGGTGTACTTCACAGGGTGCACTACTCTGAGTGTACTACTCTGGGTGCACTACTCTGGGTGCACTACTCTGGGTGTACTACTCTGGGTGTACTACTCTGGGTGTACTACTCTGGGTGCACTACTCTGGGTGTACTTCACAGGGTGCACTACTCTGGGTGCACTACTCTGGGTGCACTACTCTGGGTGTACTACTCTGGGTGTACTTCACAGGGTGCACTACTCTGGGTGTACTTCACAGGGTGCACTACTCTGGGTGCACTACTCTGGGTGTACTACTCTAGGTGTACTACTCTGGGTGTACTACTCTGGGTGTACTACTCTGGGTGTACTTCACAGGGTGCACTACTCTGGGTGCACTACTCTGGGTGTACTACTCTGGGTGTACTACTCTGGGTGTACTACTCTGGGTGTACTTCACAGGGTGCACTACTCTGGGTGCACTACTCTGGGTGTACTACTCTGGGTGTACTGCTCTGGGTGTACTACTCTGGGTGTGCTACTCTGGGTGTACTACTCTGGGTGTACTACAGAGGGTGCACTACTCTGGGTGTACTACTCTGGGTGTACTACTCTGGGTGTACTACAGAGGGTGCACTACTCTGGGTGTACTACTCTGGGTGTACTACTCTGGATGCACTACTCTGGGTGCACTACTCTGGGTGCACTACTCTGGGTGCACTACTCTGGGTGCACTACTCTGGGTGTACTACTCTGAGTGTACTACTCTGGGTGCACTACTCTGGGTGCACTACTCTGGGTGTACTACTCTGGGTGTACTACAGAGGGTGCACTACTCTGGGTGCACTACTCTGGGTGTACTACTCTGGGTGTGCTACTCTGGGTGCACTACTCTGGGTGTACTACTCTGGGTGCACTACTCTGGGTGTACTACTCTGGGTGTACTACTCTGGGTGTACTACAGAGGGTGCACTACTCTGGGTGCACTACTCTAGGTGTACTACTCTGGGTGTACTCCTCTGGGTGTACTACTCTGGGTGTACTACTCTGGGTGTACTACAGAGGGTGCACTACTCTTTGTGCACTACTCTGGGTGTACTACTCTGTGTGTACTACTCTGGGTGTACTACAGAGGGTGCACTACTCTGGGTGCACTACTCTGGGTGCACTACTCTGGGTGTACTACAGAGGGTGCACTACTCTGGGTGCACTACTCTGGGTGCACTACTCTGGGTGCACTACTCTGGGTGCACTACTCTGGGTGTACTACTCTGGGTGTACTACTCTGGGTGCACTATTCTGGGTGTACTACTCTGGGTGTACTACTCTGGGTGCACTACTCTGGGTGTACTACTCTGGGTGTACTACTCTGGGTGTACTACTCTGGGTGCACTACTCTGGGTGTACTACACAGGGTGTACTACTCTGGGTGTACTGCACAGGGTGTACTACTCTGGATGCACTACTCTGGGTGTACTTCACAGGGTGCACTTCTCTGGGTGTACTGCACAGGGTGTACTACTCTGGGTGCACTACTCTGGGTGCACTACTCTGGGTGTACTTCACAGGGTGCACTACTCTGGGTGTACTACACAGGGTGTACTACTCTGGGTGTACTTCACAGGGTGCACTACTCTGAGTGCACTACTCTGGGTGTACTTCACAGGGTGCACTACTCTGGGTGCACTACTCTGGGTGCACTACTCTGGGTGTACTACTCTGGGTGTACTTCACAGGGTGCACTACTCTGGGTGTACTTCACAGGGTGCACTACTCTGGGTGCACTACTCTGGGTGTACTACTCTGGGTGTACTACTCTGGGTGCACTACTCTTGGTGTACTACTCTGGGTGTACTACTCTGGGTGTACTTCACAGGGTGCACTACTCTGGGTGCACTACTCTGGGTGTACTACTCTGGGTGTACTACTCTGGGTGCACTACTCTGGGTGTACTTCACAGGGTGCACTACTCTGGGTGCACTACTCTGGGTGCACTACTCTGGGTGTACTACTCTGGGTGTACTGCTCTGGGTGTACTACTCTGGGTGTGCTACTCTGGGTGTACTACTCTGGGTGTACTACTCTGGGTGTACTACAGAGGGTGCACTACTCTGGGTGCACTACTCTGGGTGCACTACTCTGGGTTTACTACTCTGGGTGTACTACTCTGGGTTTACTACTCTGGGTTTACTACTCTGGGTGTACAACTCTGGGTGTGCTACTCTGGGTGCACTACTCTGGGTGTACTACTCTGGGTGAACTACTCTGGGTGTGCTACTCTGGGTGTACTACTCTGGGTGCACTACTCTGGGTGTACTACTCTGGGTGTACTACTCTGGGTGTACTACTCTGGGTGTACTACTCTGGGTGTGCTACTCTGGGTGTACTACTCTGGGTGCACTACTCTGGGTGTACTACTCTGGGTGTACTACTCTGGGTGTACTACTCTGGGTGCACTACTCTGGGTGTACTACTCTGGGTGTACTACTCTGGGTGTACTACTCTGGGTGCACTACTCTGGGTGTACTACTCTGGGTGTACTACTCTGGGTGCACTACTCTGGGTGCACTACTCTGGGTGTACTACTCTGGGTGCACTACTCTGGGTGCACTACTCTGGGTGTACTACTCTGGGTGCACTACTCTGGGTGCACTACTCTGGGTGTGCTACTCTGGGTGTGCTACTCTGGGTGTACTACTCTGGGTGCACTACTCTGGGTGCACTACTCTGGGTGCACTACTCTGGGTGCACTACTCTGGGTGCACTGCTCAAGGGACTACTAATCTGGACTCCACCTGCCAGAAGTTATTGGGAAATACAAACCTGGTTATGAGCTTGGGAATGTCAAGGCCCACATGCCTGAATACTTACTTCGGCCAATCATCAGTCAAATACATACACCCACATTCAGACTGGCTAAGTGACTTAACTTCTTGCTGACTCCTTATGTACCTTGTTCTTTCAGCCTGAAGTCTCCAAAGGAATTTGTTGACTTAATACGAGGAACACTATCCACAGGGTAAAGAGCCACATGGTTGTATGTAAAGTCGCTGTTTACCAATATACCAGTGGATGAAACAATCAGGATGATAATGAACAGAGTGTATCGTGAAAGGGCTTGTACTCCTCTTGACATAATAGAAAACATACTAAGAACGTTACTCCAAGCCTGCACTAAAGAGGCACCCTTCTTGAGTCCCGATGGGCACATGTATTAGCTAGTAGATGGGGTCGCCATGGGTTCTCCCCTAGATGCCCTGTTTGCGATATTCTACATGGATACTATAGAGCAAAGAGTCTTAGTTGACATGGACTTGAAACCCGCCATATACTGCAGGTATGTTCACGACATTTTTATGCAGGTACCTATTGTCAGACGTTTGCAGCAACAAAAGGAGGCATTCGAGCAGAATTCTGTGTTAAGTTTCACTTAAAAGATGGAAAATGATTGGAAGCTGCCCTTCTAGATGTAACAGTCACGGAAAGGAACGGAGGCTTCCACACTGCAGTCTACACTAAGGAAACAAACATAGGAATGTGCCTCAATGCCAACAGTGACTGCTCCAGACAGGTACAAGAGGAGTGTTGTCAACGCTTACGTTAACCGGGCACTCAATCACAGCTCAGGATGGAAGCAAGTCGATGAAGAACTCTGCAGGGTAAGGCAGGTCCTAGTCAACAGTGGCTTCTCAAGCAGATATGTTGAAGACGTCATTTTTTAAAATAAATGTGGAACGCCATGCAACCTCTGAAGAGTCAACTAGCACAACACTTGTACCAACTATTAGATTGTTTAACAGGAACTTCTTTTCAACGGCTCATAAAATGGAAGAAAGTGTCCTGAAAGATATTATTCTTAGGAACGTTATTCCTACAGACAAAAATCAGAAAATACAGTTGACAATTTACTACAAAAACAGAAAAGCGGCCAACATACTTATGAAAAGATTTGTTAGAATTATTAATTTTACCCTTTCGGTCATATTATATATATATATATATATATATATATATATATATATATATATATATATATATATATATATATATATATATATATATATATATATATATATATATATATATATTTATATATATATATATATATATATATATATATATATATATATATATATATATATATATATATATATATATATATATATATGTCGTACCTAGTAGCCAGAATGCACTTCTCGGCCTACTATGCAAAGCCCGATATGCCTAATAAGCCAAGTTTTCATGAATTAATATATTTTCTCGATTTTTTTTCTTATGAAATGATAAAGCTGCCCATTTCATTATGTATGATGTCAATTTTTTTTAATGGAGTTAAAATTAAACTAGATATATGACCGAACCTAACCAACCCTACCTAACCTGGCCTAACCTATCTTTATAGGTTAGGTTAGGGAAGGTAGCCAAAAAAGTTAGGTTAGGTTAGGTTAGGTAGGTTAGGTAGTCGAAAAACAATTAATTCATGAAAACTTGGCTTATTAGGCAAATCGGGTGTTGCATAGTAGGCCTAGAAGTGCATTCTGGCTACTAGGTACGACATATATATATATATATGTCGTACCTAGTAGCCAGAACGCACTTCTCAGCCTACTATGCAAGGCCCGACTTGCCTAATAAGCCAAGTTTTCCTGAATTAATATATTTTCTCTAATTTTTATCTTATGAAATGATAAAGCTACCCATTTCATTACGTATGAGGTCATTTTTTTTTTATTGGAGTTAAAATTAACGTAGATATATGATCGAACCTAACCAACCCTACCTAACCTAACCTAACCTATCTTTATAGGTTAGGTTAGGTTAGGTAGCCGAAAAAGTTAGGTTAGGTTAGGTTAGGTAGGTTAGGTAGTCGATAAACAATTAATTCATGAAAACTTGGCTTATTAGGCAAATCGGGCCTTGCATAGTAGCCTGAGAAGTGCGTTCTGGCTACTAGGTACGACATATATATATATATATATATATATATATATATATATATATATATATATATATATATATATATATATATATATATATATATATATATATATATATATATATATATATATATATATATATATATATATATATATATATATATATATATATATATATACCTTCTAGGTAAAATTCCTTACCCCTAAAAAACTTACCTTATAAAAACTTATAAAAACTTACCCCTTCTAGGTAAAATTATATATATATGTATATATATATATATATATATATATATATATATATATATATATATATATATATATATATATATATATATATATATATATATATATATATATTGGTGTATACTGGCAGCAGGTTTTCTTTCAAACATGTTTCATTGAATATGACCGCATATTCTGTATTTATTATTTTCTGGTTTAGGGCTTCTATCCCTCTAACTATTTTCTTAGCATCAGGGCTTAATTGAAATAGGAGTTCTCCAAAACTCATTTTCGTACTTTTAAGGTGAAGAAAAGAAGTGATTTACTATAGAGTGTATTACACTTATTTGTATAATTTGCACGACGTTTCGAACCTCCATGGTTCATTCTCAAGTGAACAGATCTTACAATACTAGTTGATTTTATACCCGTATTAGGTCAGGTGATAATACAATGAAGGTGAAAACATGGGGGGATACATAAGGGATAAACATAGAGGCTGCAGAAGGCTTATTGGCCCATACGAGGCATCTCCTATCTAAACACAAAGATTAATCCAGTGTAATTGGCCTGTTATGTTGGACATTGTCTTCTGTGTTGGCATCGATATGTTCTTGTCTTGTCCTTACTCTCATGGTGGGTAGAGTAAATAGTTCCGTGATTTGGGTGTTCATGGTAGGTCGCTCTATTCTTATGCGCTCTATTCTTATTCTTATATCCATAAGAATAGAGCGAATAGATGCGCTCTATTCTTATTCTTATATCCATAAGAATAGAGCGACCTACCATGAACACCCAAATCACGGAACTATTTACTCTACCCACCATGAGAGTAAGGACAAGACAAGAACATATCGATGCCAACACAGAAGACAATGTCCAACATAACAGGCCAATTACACTGGATTAATCTTTGTGTTTAGATAGGAGATGCCTCGTATAGGCCAATAAGCCTTCTGCAGCCCCTATGTTTATCCCTTATGTATCCCCCCATGTTTTCACCTTCATTGTATTATCACCTGACCTAATACAGGTATAAAATCAACTAGTATTGTAAGATCTGTTCACTTGAGAATGAACCATGGAGGTTCGAAACGTCGTGCAAATTATACAAATAAGTGTAATACACTCTATAGTAAATCACTTCTTTTCTTCACCTTAAAAGTACGAAAATGAGTTTTGGAGAACTCCTATTTCAATTAAGCCCTGATGCTAAGAAAATAGTTAGAGGGATAGAAGCCCTAAACCAGAAAATAATAAATACAGAATATGCGGTCATATTCAATGAAACATATATATATATATATATATATATATATATATATATATATATATATATATATATATATATATATATATATATATACATATATACATATATATATATATATATATATATATATATATATATATATATATATATATATATATATATATATATATATATATATATATATATATATATATATATATGTCGTACCTAATAGCCAGAACGCACTTCTCAGCCTACTATTCAAGGCCCGATTTGCCTAATAAGCCAAGTTTTCATGAATTAATGTTTTTTCGTCTACCTAACCTACCTAACCTAACCTAACCTAGCTTTTTTTGGCTACCTAACCTAACCTTACCTATAAATATAGGTTAGGTTAGGTTAGGTAGGGTTGGTTAGGTTCGGTCATATATCTACGTTAATTTTAACTCCAATAACAAAAAATTGACCTCATACATAGAGAAAAGGGTTGCTTTATCATTTCATAAGCAAAAAGTTATAGTAAATATATTAATTCAGGAAAACTTGGCTTATTAGGCAAATCGGGCCTTGAATTGTAGGCTGAGAAGTGAGTTCTGGCTACTAGGTACGACATATATATATATATATATATATATATATATATATATATGTCGTACCTAGTAGCCAGAACTCACTTCTCAGCCTACTATGCAAGGCCCGATTTGCCTAAGAAGCCAAGTTTTCATGAATTAATTTTTTTTCGACTACCTAACCTACCTAACCTAACCTAACCTAACTTTTTCGGCTACCTAACCGAACCTAACCTATAAAGATAGGTTAGGTTAGGTTAGGTAGGGTTGGTTAGGTTCGGTCATATATCTACGTTAATTTTAACTCCAATAAAAAAAAATTGACCTCATACATAATGAAATGGGTAGCTTTATCATTTCATAAGAAAAAAAATAGAGAAAATATATTAATTCAGGAAAACTTGGCTTATTAGGCAAATCGGGCCTTGCATAGTAGGCTGAGAAGTGCGTTCTGGCTACTAGGTACGACATATATATATATATATATATATATATATATATATATATATATATATATGTTGTACCTAGTAGCCAGAACGTCGTACTCGGCCTACTATGCAAGGTCCGATTTGCCTAATAAGCGAAGTTTTCCTGAAATTATATATTTTTCTCGTTTTTTTTCTTATGAAATGATGAATCGGTCCATTTCATTATTTATAAGTCAATTTCTTGAAATTTGAGTAAAACTAACGTAGATATATGACCGAACCTAACCAACCCTACCTAACCTAACCTAACCTAACCTAACCAACCCTACCTAACCTAACCTAACCTAACCAACCCTACCTAACCTAACCTAACCTAACCAACCCTACCTAACCTAACCTAACCTAACCAACCCTACCTAACCTAACCTAACCAACCCTACCTAACCTAACTTAACCTTACCTAAACTAACGCAACTAAGTCAATAATTTATGTTCTTAATATAATATAATAATAATACTTAAAATAAACCAATAGGAAACAATTTATTGGAAACAAATTTGCTTGACCAAACGCGACACCCAAGACCGATTTTGGGTATTTTAACTTCTTCCCAATTTCAAATATTTTCGTTATTTCTTCATTAAAAAAATCCTGGCTGCAAACTCTCAAGGTTCTGAGAAACATTCCAGAAAATATTGCTCGCTTAACCTGAATATGATGATTTGAGTCAAAATGAAGATATGAGCACACATCTTCTTGTTGAGGTTATCTTGAGATGATTTTGGGGCTTAGCTTCCCGTCGACCAGGCCTCCTTTTTGTTACTCACCGCCAGGAAGCAGCCTGTAGCAGCTGTCTAACTCCTAGCTACCTATTTACTGCTAGGTAAACAGCTCCATCAGGGTGAAAGAAACTCTGTCCATTTGTTTCCTCCTCCGCCGGGAATCGAGTCCGGAACCTTATAACTGCGAATCCCGAGCGCTGTCCACTAAGCCATCAGGCCCACATTGGTAGGTTCCCTTTACAGATTGAATTTGAAACTCCTACAGATCCTGTGAATCATGATGTCTAAAAAAGACACCAGAACACCATTCTCTTCATTCTCAATTGTGAATTCAGTTGACGGAAGCAGCGAAATAAGTTGAATGATAAAATCAGTCTGGTCACGGGTAACCGGCCACAGGCATAAAATATCGTCAACGTAACTATACCGCACAAAATTAGAAGGTAAAATCGTGGGTAAGATATTCGCTTCAAACGCTCGATGAGGCAACCGGCGAGAGGGAATTACCCATCATCGTGCCAAATGTTTGTGTATAAAATGAAACATTAAAGCTGAAATAATTAACTTTAATGCACAATTTTATGAGTTCAATGTTTATTTTATAAGCACACATTAGGCATGGCGACGGGTAGGTCCCTGGTACTCTACTAGATCATCACAGTCTTGTAAATGACAGTAAACACAAGCTGCACTTGAGTAACTTACGCACTACGACCCGCGGCTGCCCTCAGGAGACAATGATGCGCGAGTGAGATTCTTGCTTACAGTGATAAAAGCAACAGCAAGACGCTGGCACACAAGTGTTGCAGCAGCTGTGATGAACCCTCGCACTACAGGTGGGAGGCCTCTCTTATCTATCCTCACGCTGATGAGCCATTATCAGCTTATCTTCGTCACTTCCTTGTGTAGCTGGTCACAGGCACAGCAGCTGCTGCTCAGCGGCACAGCAGCTGCTCAGCGGCACAGCAGCTGCTGCTCAGCGGCACAGAAGCTGCTGTTCAGCGGTACAACAGATGCTCAGCGGCACAGCAGCTGCTCAGCAGTGGCAAAGCAGCTGCTCCTCAGTGGCACAGCAGCTGCTCCTCAGCGACAATGCAGCTGCTCCTCAGCGGCACAGCACCTGCTCCTCAGCGGCACAGCAGCTGCTCAGCAGCACCTCAGCTACTAGGCAGCAAGTTCTCCTGATTTGCCTCGAAGGATAAAATACAAGGTGCAAGAACTCCACCTAAGCTAACCTACCGATGTATAGAAAACCCTTAAGTCCGTAAGCTGTTATTTTTCATAGCACTACCTAATATGTACGTTGGGGACCATAAAGTACAGAGTGAGACGCATGAGTCAAGAGGACGCCTTGGTAATCACTCACTTCAGTTGTTCCAGCAGCATTTCTCTAACTTCTTCACTAAAGTACTGTACAGCAATTTCCAAGAGCACCAGAGTACTTAGTCTAACCCAAAACCCTAACCTGACTCACCCTAACCAAAGACATCCTCACTTAACACACCCTATTCTAACACACCCTACTCTAACACACCCTAACTTAACACACCATAACTTAACACACCCTAATCTAACACACCCTAACCTAACATACCATAACCTAACACACCCTACTCTAACACACCCTACTCTAACACACCCTAACTTAACACACCATAACTTAACACACCCTAATCTAACACACCCTAACCTAACTCACCATAACCTAACACACCGTAACCTAACACACCCTAACTTAACACACCATAACCTAACACACCGTAACCTAACACACCTTAATCTAACACAACCTAACGTAATAAACCATAACCTAACACACTGTAACCTAACACACCCTAATCTAACACACCCTAACTTAACACACCATAACCTAACAAACCCTAATCTAATGCACCATAACCTAACACACCCTAATACACTCTCACCTAATGCACCATCATCTAAAACACTCTACTCTAACACACCCTAACCAAACACACCCTAACCTAACACACCCTAATCTAAAACACCCTACCCTAACATCCTAATACACCATCACCTAATGTGCCCTCATCTAATACACACTAATATAACACACCCTAACCTAAGATGCCCCTAACCTAACACACCCAATTCTTAAACACCCTAACCTAACACACCCAACTCTTAAACACCCTAACCTAACACACCCAACTCTTAAACACCCTAACCAACACACCCAACTCTTAAACACCCTAACCAACACACCCAACTCTTAAACACCCTAACCTAACACAGCATAACCTAATACACCAGAACCTTACACATTCTAATCTAAAACACATTATGATCTAATACACTGGAAGCTAAAACACCCTAAACCAACACACACTAATCTAATACACCCTAATATAATTCCCCCTTATGTAAAATATTGTATCCTAACACACCCGAACCTATCTAGCACACCCCTAACATAATCTAGCACATCCTAACATAACCTAGCACACTCCAAACATAATCAAACACACCCTAACGTAACCTAGCACACTCTAACATAACCTAACACACACTAAAATAACAAGACACACCTTAACATAACCTAACACACCCTGAAGTAACCTAACAAACACTAACATAACCTAACACACCCTAACGTAACCTAACAAACCTTAACATAACCAAACACATCCAAACGTAACCTAACACTCCCTAACATAACCCAACACACACTAACACAACCTAAGACACCCCTAACATAACCCAGCACACCCCAACATAACCTAAGACACCCCTAACATAATCCAGCACACTCTAACATAAACTAACACACCCTAACATAACCAAACACAGCCTAACATAACCTAGCACACCCCAACATAACCTAAGACACCCCTAACATAATCCAGCACACTCTAACATAAACTAACACACCCTAACGTAACATAACACACCCTACCATAACCTAACAAAAATCTAACATAACCTAACACACATTAACAAAACATATCCAAGAGTAACATAACACACCCTAACATAAACTAACATATCCTAACATAACCTTGCACACCCTAATGTAACCTAACACATCTTAACAGAACTTAACACACCCTAAAATACCCTAACAAACCCTAAAATAAACTAGCATACCATAACATAACCACACTATAATATAGATTAACACACACTAACATAATTAATACACATACCCTAACTTAACATAACAAACCCTAATGTAACCTACAACACCCTAACTTAACCTAACACATTCTAAAATAGCCTATCACACCCAAACGTTACCTAACTCACCGTAATATAGCCTAGCACACCCTAACATAACCTAACACATCCTAATGTAACATAACACACCCTAAC
Organism: Procambarus clarkii; assembly: GCF_040958095.1. Lineage (NCBI taxonomy): Eukaryota > Metazoa > Arthropoda > Malacostraca > Decapoda > Cambaridae > Procambarus > Procambarus clarkii. The sequence continues at coordinate 59,721,296 of NC_091154.1, forward strand.
TTAACCTAACACACCCTAACCTAACCTAACACACCCTAACATAAACTAACACACCCTAACATAACCTAACACATCCTAATGTAATGTAACACACCCTAACTTAACATAACACACCCTAACCTAACCCAGCACACCCTAACATAAACTAACACACCCTAACATAACCTAACACATACCAACAAAACATACCCTAGTGTAACATAACGCACACACCCTAATATAACCTATCTTCAGGTTATCTTGAGATGATTTCGGGGCTTTAGTGTCCCCGCGGCCCGGTCCTCGACCAGGCCTACACCCCCAGGAAGCAGCCCGTGACAGCTGACTAACACCCAGGTACCTATTTTACTGCTAGGTAACAGGAGCATAGGGTGAAAGAAACTCTGCCCATAGTTTCTCGCATGCGCCTGGGATCGAACCCAGGACCACAGGATCACAAGTCCAGTGTGCTGTATGCTCGGCTGACTGGCTCAGCCGACCCTAACATAAACTAACACACACACACACACCTTAATGTAACCTAGCACATCCTAATATAGACTAACACACCCTAACACAACCGAACGCACCCTAACATAACCTAACACACCCTAACATAACCTGACAGACCCTAACATAACCTGACACACACTAACATAACCTAACACACCCTAACATAACCTAACACACACTAACATAACCTAACACACACTAACATAACCAAACACACACTAACATAACCTAACACACCCTAACATAACCTGACAGACTCTAACATAACCTGACACACCCTAACACACACTAACATAACCAAACACACTCTAACATAACCTAACACACACTAACATAACCTAACACACCCTAACATAACCTAACACACACTAACATAACATAACACACACTAACATAACCTAACACACACTAACATATCCTAACACACACTAACATAACCTAACACACACTAACATAACCTAACACACACTAACATAACCTAACACACCCTAACATAACCTAACACACACTAACATAACCTAACACACCCTAACATAACCTAACACACCCTAACATAACCTAACACACACTAACATAACCTAACACACACTAACATAACCTAACACACACTAACATAACCAAACACACACTAACATAACCTAACACACCCTAACATAACCTGACAGACTCTAACATAACCTGACACACCCTAACACACACTAACATAACCTAACACACACTAACATAACCTAACACACACTAACATAACCTAACACACACTAACATAACCTAACACATGCTAACATAACCTGACACACCCTAATATAACCTAACACACCCTAACATAACCTAACACACCCTAACATAACCTAACACACACTAACATAACCTAACACACCCTAACATAACCTAACACACTCTAAAATAACCCAACACACCCTAACATAACCTAACACACACTAACATAACATAACACACACTAACATAACCTAACACACACTAACATAACCTAACACACACTAACATAACCTAACACACACTAACATAACCAAACACACCCTAACATAACCTAACACACACTAACATAACCTAACACACACTAACATAACCAAACACACCCTAACATAACCTAACACACACTAACATAACCTAACACACACTAACATAACCAAACACACCCTAACATAACCTAACACACACTAACATAACCTAACACACACTAACAGAACCAAACACACCCTAACATAACCTATCACACACTAACATAACCTAACACACACTAACATAACCAAACACACCCTAACATAACCTAACACACACTAACATAACCTAACACACACTAACAGAACCAAACACACCCTAACATAACCTAACACACACTAACATAACCTAACACATGCTAACATAACCTGACACACCCTAATATAACCTAACACACCCTAACATAACCTATCACACGCTAATATAACCTAACACACCCTGGTGTGTTAGGTTATATTACACTGGTGCAAGCTATACATAAAATATAATGTAAAAAATTATATTTAATATATGATTAAATTCTGTTTTATTCCACAGTAAGTTTCAAATTGATACAAGCTATTAGTTAGGGCGACGTTGGGTCGGATTCTTATACAGGTGTCTTTGATTCACTTGTGCTCTACAGCTGTGAGTTGACACACCTGTGCTCTACAGGTGTGTTGACACACCTTTGCTCGTACAGCACAGAAAAGTTTTTATTCAGATACAAATTTTTGATTCAGATACGATTTCTCGATTCTGCAGATATAAATATAAATACGGGTGTGTGTAAACCTATTTTCAGCCAATCATCTTGATTTTCAGCCAATCAAAGTTTGACCCAACCACCGTTATGCTGAATTCAACAACTCTAATTGTAACATACTATGCAGAAAAAAAAATATTTTCTTGCATATAAATGATTAGTAATTTTGATATATATGTGTTGAATATAGGAGGTCCCACGTCTGGTTACGTTGTAGGGATCCCTCGGCCTGGAGGAAGAGGACAATTATTATACAGTCATCAGCCACCTGCACATACTAAGTCAACTAAGACCCTCTGCGGGTCTTAGTTGACCCGCAGAGGGTCTTATGCAGTATATAGCGGGCCTTGAAACCCGCCGTATACTGCAGGTATGTTGACGACATTTTTACACAGGTACCTGATGCCAGATGTTTGCAGCAGCTGAAGGAGGCATTTGACCGGAATTCTGTGTTGAGTTTCACGTACGAGATGGAGAATAATGGGAAGCTGACCTTTCTGGATTTAACAGTCACGGAAAGGAGCGGAGGCTTCCACACTGCAGTCTACACTAATGAAACAAACATAGGAATGTGCCTCAATGCCAACAGTGACTGCCCAAACAGGTACAAGAGGAGTGTTGTCAACATTTATGTCGACCGTGCTCTCAGCCACAGCTCAGGATGGAAGCAAGTCGATGAAGAGCTCTGTAGGGTAAGGCAGGTCCTAGTCAACAACGGTTTCTCTAACGGTTTCGTTGAACACATCATAAAAAGAAAGGTGAAACGCCATGCAACCTCTGAAGAGTCAACTAACACAACACTTGTACTCCCTATTAGACTATTTTACAGGAACTTCTTTTCCTCAGCTCATAAAATGGAGGAAAAGCTCCTGAAAGTTATTGTTGATAGAAACGTTATCCCTACAGACAAAAATCAGAAGATACAACTGACGATTTACTATAAAACCAAAAAAACGGCCAGCCTACTCATGAGAAACTCTCCAGACGCAAAGCAGAACGCTTTAAAAGACCAACGTCCTCTATGCCTTCAAATGCCCACTTGGGGACTGTAAGCCTCAAAAAACTCTGTATATAGGCAAGACAACATCTCTTTCCAGGCGATTAACGATGCATAAGCAACAGGGCTCCATTAAGGAACATATAATCTCTTCCCACAACCAGACCATCACCAGAGAAATCTTAGCAAACAACACAGAAATCATCGATAGATACAGCGATAGCAGGCGGCTTGACATCTGCGAGGCACTACACATCAAGAAGTCAACACCAGCAATCAACAGGCAATTAATGCACAACTATATTCTACCCACTTCAAGACTCCGCTCCAATATAGAAGCATCAAGAAATATGGGCCAATAGGCCCTCTGCAGTTACTTCCATTCTTACCTTCATTACCCATTGTTTCGTGTTCTATCTTGTGTTAAAAGTTTTGTGCACCTCATCCAAAACTGTTGTAACATATCACCTCACCCAAAATGCGGGTATAAATTGAAAAATGATAGCTGTTTAAATCCTTGCATAGTAAGAACTCTGTTTAGTGGTTGCAGGTTATAGTTGTGTGTGTGTAAACTAAAAGTCTTTGAAAATATAATAAGTTATTACGAAACGAGTTCAAGTGTCGCGTCAGACTAGAAATAAAAATGAATTTTCAGAATTGAGTTTTCAATTACCATCAACAGTGAAAAGAAACATAAGAAGTATCGAGAAAATTCGTGTTAGAATTATTAATCTTACTTTTTCGGTCATATTTAATAATATATGTAAATATATATATATATATATATATATATATATATATATATATATATATATATATATATATATATATATATATATATGTCGTACCTAGTAGCCAGAACTCACTTTTTGGCCAACTATGCAAGGCCTGATTTGCCTAATAAGCCAAGTTTTCTTGAAATAATATATTTTCTCTAATTTTTTTCTTATGAAATGATAAAGCTAACCATTTCATTATGTATGAGGTCAATTTTTTTTTATTGGAGTTAAAATTAACGTAGATATATGACCGAACCTAACCAACCCTACCTAACCTAACCTAACCTATCTTCATAGGTTAGGTTCGGTTAGGTAGCAGAAAAAAAAAATTAATGAAAACTTGGCTTATTAGGCAAATCGGGCCTTGAATAGTAGGCTGATAAGTACGTTCTGGCTATTAGGTACGACATATATATATATATATATATATATATATATATATATATATATATATATATATATATATATATATATATATATATATATATATATATATATATATATATATATATATATATATATATATGCGAACAAGCCTGAATGGTCCCCAGGACTATATGCGACTGAAAACTCACACCCCAGAAGTGACTCGAACCCATACTCCCAGGAGCATCGCAACTGGTTACCAGTTGTAAAAAGGCGCCCTGTAGTTACCAGTGAACCACTTCCCCGCCAGCACTCGGATGGTAATCTTGGGCATAGCATTTTATCAAATCACCTCATTCCTTGGGGCACACGTGAGGAACACGTGTGCCCCAAAGGCTTCTCTTGATAATGGTGTTAACCTCGCCGTGCCTTGCGTGCCATCCTCCTGTCCTTTGGCAGAGAAGGCCATGCTGTCTTTACCTGTCGGCCACTGCTTCGCTGCAAATATACCTGTATTCGACGTGTGTATTTGGGCAGCGAGGCGGAGAGCCACAGCAATTCGGAGGGCCTGTGGTGTGAGACGAGTGCCAGTTGATGACATTAGGGTTGCTAATAGGAAGTCCCCAGCATGGGGAGCTTCTACAGCTCTAAGTCGGGCAGTAACATGTGGTGTTGTCGCAGCTTCTAGTAATGTTGCAGCTTCTTGGTCTGCAATGGGGCGATCCCAGCTGGATTGCTTATAGGCTTCAGAAAGCATATATACGTATATATATATTATATACATATATATATATATATATATATATATATATATATATATATATATATATATATATATATATATACATATATATACATATATATATATATATATATATATATATATATATAAATATATATATATATATATATATATATATATATATATATATATATATATGTATATATATATATATATATATGTATATATATATATATATATATATAAATATATATATATATATATATATATAATATATATATATATAAATATATATATATATATATTTATATATATATATATATTTATATATATATATATATATATATATATATATATATATATATATATATATATATATATATATATTTATATATATATATATTTATATATATATATATATATATATATATATATATATATATATATATATATATATATATATATATATATATATACTCATGGCTTGAAGAAGGGGACCCATAGCCTCGGAGGAAACCACACATATCGCATTGGAGGGAATGTAGGTCCCCTCCAATACAGTTTCTGTGTTGTTTTCTCCTACCACCCCCTTCCCTTTTTTTTTTTTTTTCTTCTTTTTTCCTTTATTGTGTATTTAAAGGTTACAAAAAATAAAAGACAAATGCCTAAAGGTTATGGATCTCTTGAAGCTCCTCCGCTTCTGGACAGGAACCGAGGACGCAGCAAGCATTTCCCCTCTGGATCGCCACACTGAGACGCTGAAACAAAAAACTGGAAGCCCTTGGGTCTCTGGTGACGTCAATGAGCTTGGAACCCAATTCCTTGAGAAATCCTAAGGCACTCTTGCCCCAGGAGCCATGCGTCTCAGACGCTATGGGAACAAAGAGGTATTGACCTTCCAGCCGCCTGTACTTGAGTGATTTAGCTGTTGCCCTGTTGTTGGCCGCCCCACCTGCTTGACCAGCTGGAGGCTTACGGCCCGCACAGCATTATCTATTAAAAAATAAAAAAAATATGTTTATACTTTCATGAACAGTTTACCAAACCACACACACGAAAGTGAAGGACGACGACGTTTCTGTCCGTCCTGGACCATTCTCAAGTCGATTGTGAGTACTCAGGGAAGTAGTACTGAACACTACATGAACAGTGTTTCGCTCTTCTTGTTTTCGTGTCGCACCTCTCTAAATGCTTCACCTGCATAATTTAAATACAAATAACTGCCAACGGAATCAAGCCACTCCACCTAACTTAACCCATCCTGGACCGAATTATGCACAGAATTAAAATATACATTAACATTAACCCTGCAACAGAAATATTGTTGCACCACCTCCAGCTCAGTTTACCCTGTGTAGCTGTAGTAATCTTCTGTGTAGCTGTAGTAATCTTCTGTGTAGCTGTAGTAATCTCCTGTGTAGCTGTAGTAATCTCCTGTGTAGCTGTAGTAATGACCTGTGTAGCTGTAGTAATCTTCTGTGTAGCTGTAGTAATCTCCTGTGTAGCTGTAGTAATCTCCTGTGTAGCTGTAGAAATCTTCTGTGTAGCTGTAGTAATGACCTGTGTAGCTGTAGTAATCTTCTGTGTAGCTGTAGTAATCTTCTGTGTAGCTGTAGTAATCTCCTGTGTAGCTGTAGTAATCTCCTGTGTAGCTGTAGTAATCTCCTGTGTAGCTGTAGTAATCTCCTGTGTAGCTGTAGTAATCTTCTGTGTAGCTGTAGTAATCTTCTGTGTAGCTGTAGTAATCTCCTGTGTAGCTGTAGTAATCTCCTGTGTAGCTGTAGTAATGACCTGTGTAGCTGTAGTAATCTTCTGTGTAGCTGTAGTAATCTCCTGTGTAGCTGTAGTAATCTCCTGTGTAGCTGTAGTAATCTTCTGTGTAGCTGTAGTAATGACCTGTGTAGCTGTAGTAATCTTCTGTGTAGCTGTAGTAATCTTCTGTGTAGCTGTAGTAATCTCCTGTGTAGCTGTAGTAATCTCCTGTGTAGCTGTAGTAATCTCCTGTGTAGCTGTAGTAATCTCCTGTGTAGCTGTAGTAATCTTCTGTGTAGCTGTAGTAATCTTCTGTGTAGCTGTAGTAATCTCCTGTGTAGCTGTAGTAATCTCCTGTGTAGCTGTAGTAATCTTCTGTGTAGCTGTAGTAATCTTCTGTGTAGCTGTAGTAATCTCCTATGTAGCTGTAGTAATCTCCTGTGTAGCTGTAGTAATCTTCTGTGTAGCTGTAGTAATCTTCTGTGTAGCTGTAGTAATCTTCTGTGTAGCTGTAGTAATCTCCTGTGTAGCTGTAGTAATCTCCTGTGTAGCTGTAGTAATCTCCTGTGTAGCTGTAGTAATCTCCTGTGTAGCTGTAGTAATCTTCTGTGTAGCTGTAGTAATCTTCTGTGTAGCTGTAGTAATCTCCTGTGTAGCTGTAGTAATCTTCTGTGTAGCTGTAGTAATCTCCTGTGTAGCTATAGTAATCTTCTGTGTAGCTGTAGTAATCTCCTGTGTAGCTGTAGTAATCTTCTGTGTAGCTGTAGTAATCTCCTGTGTAGCTGTAGTAATCTTCTGTGTAGCTGTAGTAATCTCCTGTGTAGCTGTAGTAATCTTCTGTGTAGCTGTAGTAATCTTCTGTGTAGCTGTAGTAATCTTCTGTGTAGCTGTAGTAATCTCCTGTGTAGCTGTAGTAATCTCCTGTGTAGCTGTAGTAATCTTCTGTGTAGCTGTAGTAATCTTCTGTGTAGCTGTAGTAATCTCCTATGTAGCTGTAGTAATCTCCTGTGTAGCTGTAGTAATCTTCTGTGTAGCTGTAGTAATCTTCTGTGTAGCTGTAGTAATCTTCTGTGTAGCTGTAGTAATCTCCTGTGTAGCTGTAGTAATCTTCTGTGTAGCTGTAGTAATCTTCTGTGTAGCTGTAGTAATCTCCTGTGTAGCTGTAGTAATCTTCTGTGTAGCTGTAGTAATCTCCTGTGTAGCTATAGTAATCTTCTGTGTAGCTGTAGTAATCTCCTGTGTAGCTGTAGTAATCTTCTGTGTAGCTGTAGTAATCTCCTGTGTAGCTGTAGTAATCTTCTGTGTAGCTGTAGTAATCTCCTGTGTAGCTGTAGTAATCTTCTGTGTAGCTGTAGTAATCTTCTGTGTAGCTGTAGTAATCTTCTGTGTAGCTGTAGTAATCTTCTGTGTAGCTGTAGTAATCTTTGTAGCTGTAGTAATCTTCTGTGTAGCTGTAGCTACAGGGCTATACCACCTCTTGCTCAGTTCACCCTGTATAGCTGTAGCTACAGTGCTACACCACCTCCCGATCAGTTCACCATGTGTGTAGCTGTAGTAATGACCTGTGTAGCTGTAGTAATGACCTGTGTAGCTGTAGCAACAGGGCTACACCACCTCCCGATCAGTTCACCATGTGTGTAGCTGTAGTAATGACCTGTGTAGCTGTAGCAACAGTGCTACGCCACCTCCCGATCAGTTCACCATATGTGTAGCTGTAGTAATGACCTATATAGCTGTAGCAACAGTGCTACACCACCTCCCGATCAGTTCACCATGTGTGTAGCTGTAGTAATGACCTGTGTAGCTGTAGTAATGACCTGTGTAGCTGTAGCAACAGGGCTACACCACCTCCCGATCAGTTCACCCTGTGTGTAGCTGTAGTAATGACCTGTGTAGCTGTAGCAACAGGGCTACACCACCTCCCGATCAGTTCACCATATGTGTAGCTGTAGTAATGACCTGTGTAGCTGTAGTAACAGGGCTACACCACCTCTTGCTCAGTTCACCCTGTGTGTAGCTGTAGTAATGACCTGTGTAGCTGTAGTAACAGTGCTACACCACCTCCCGATCAGTTCACCATGTGTGTAGCTGTAGTAATGACCTGTGTAGCTGTAGTAATGACCTGTGTAGCTGTAGCAACAGGGCTACACCACCTCCCGATCAGTTCACCCTGTGTGTAGCTGTAGTAATGACCTGTGTAGCTGTAGTAATGACCTGTGTAGCTGTAGCAACAGGGCTACACCACCTCCCGATCAGTTCACCATGTGTGTAGCTGTAGTAATGGCCTGTGTAGCTGTAGCAACAGTGCTACGCCACCTCCCGATCAGTTCACCATATGTGTAGCTGTAGTAATGACCTGTATAGCTGTAGCAACAGTGCTACACCACCTCCCGATCAGTTCACCATGTGTGTAGCTGTAGTAATGACCTGTGTAGCTGTAGTAATGACCTGTGTAGCTGTAGCAACAGGGCTACTCCACCTCCCGATCAGTTCACCCTGTGTGTAGCTGTAGTAATGACCTGTGTAGCTGTAGCAACAGGGCTACACCACCTCCCGATCAGTTCACCATGTGTGTAGCTGTAGTAATGACCTGTGTAGCTGTAGCAACAGGGCTACACCACCTCCCGCTCAGTTCACCCTGTGTAGCTGTAGTAATGACCTGTGTAGCTGTAGCAACAGGGCTACACCACCTCCCGATCAGTTCACCCTGTGTGTAGCTGTAGTAATGACCTGTGTAGCTGTAGCAACAGGGCTACACCACCTCCCGATCAGTTCACCATGTGTGTAGCTGTAGTAATGACCTGTGTAGCTGTAGTAATGACCTGTGTAGCTGTAGCAACAGTGCTACACCACCTCCCGATCAGTTCACCATGTGTGTAGCTGTAGTAATGACCTGTGTAGCTGTAGCAACAGGGCTACACCACCTCCCGATCAGTTCACCCTGTGTGTAGCTGTAGTAATGACCTGTGTAGCTGTAGTAATGACCTGTGTAGCTGTAGCAACAGGGCTACACCACCTCCCGATCAGTTCACCCTGTGTGTAGCTGTAGTAATGACCTGTGTAGCTGTAGTAATGACCTGTGTAGCTGTAGCAACAGTGCTACACCACCTCCCGATCAGTTCACCATGTGTGTAGCTGTAGTAATGACCTGTGTAGCTGTAGCAACATGGCTACACCACCTCCCGATCAGTTCACCATGTGTGTAGCTGTAGTAATGACCTGTGTAGCTGTAGTAACAGTGCTACACCACCTCTCGATCAGTTCACCATGTGTGTAGCTGTAGTAATGACCTGTGTAGCTGTAGCAACAGTGCTACACCACCTCCCGATCAGTTCACCATGTGTGTAGCTGTAGTAAGGACCTGTGTAGCTGTAGCAACAGTGCTACACCACCTCCCGATCAGTTCACCATGTGTGTAGCTGTAGTAAGGACCTGTGTAGCTGTAGCAACAGGGCTACACCACCTCCCGATCAGTTCACCATGTGTGTAGCTGTAGTAATGACCTGTGTAGCTGTAGCAACAGTGCTACACCACCTCCCGATCAGTTCACCATGTGTGTAGCTGTAGTAATGACCTGTGTAGCTGTAGCAACAGTGCTACACCACCTCCCGATCAGTTCACCATGTGTGTAGCTGTAGTAATGACCTGTGTAGCTGTAGTAACAGTGCTACACCACCTCCCGCACCTTTAACTCTGTCTGCCTTTACAACTTCATGATATCCTGATGAAAAATCCTTCTTAAAAGTCCTTTCCGTAATTGCTATCGTGTTCAGTTGGTTTGCTATTCATTCCTACAACTGTTCCACCTTTATTTGTATTCCGTGTGTATGTTTGAAAATTATATTAAGTCAAGAACAGTGTCAGAGTAAGAGAGAGTGTATGCGTGCCAGTGTATGTCAGAAACAATTTGTCAGCGACAGTGTATGTCTTAGTGCATTCCCTAGGCAGTGTCTGTCTGTCAGTGTATGTCAGGGGGAAAGTGTATGACAGTCAGTTTATGACAGTCATTGTATGTCAGACTCAGTGTATATCAGGGGCAATGAATGTCAGAGACAGTGCATATCAGAGACAGTGTATGTCAGAGACAGTGCATGTAAGACACAGTGTAAAACAGCGATAATGTATATCAGAGGCAGTGTATATCAGTCGCAGTGTATCTCATGGGCAGTGTATGTCAGAGAGGAACACTGTGAAGAAGAAGAGATTGTGAAGAGAGGAACTCTGTCAAGTGTGAAAGAATGTGAAGCAACTAACTCTGTGAAGTAGCAGAGAATGTGAAGCAAGGAACACTGAGAAAAAGGAGAGATTGTGAAGCAGGGAACACTGTCAAATAAGAAAGATTGTGAAACGAGGAACACTTTGAAGTAGGAGAAAATGTGAAGCACGGAACACTGTGAAGTAGGATAGAGTGTGAAGCAAGGAACACTGTGAAGTAGGATAGATAGTGAAGCGAGGAACACTGTGAAGTAGGATAGATTGTGAAGCAAGGAACACTGTGAACTAGGATAGATTATGAAGTAAGGAACACTTTGAATAAGATTTGATTGTGAAGCAAGGAACGCTGGGAAGTAGGAGAGATTGTGAAGCATGGAGCACTGTGAAAGAGTATAGACTGTGAAGCAAGGTTCACTGTGAAGTAAGATAGATTTTGAAGAAAGCAACATTCTGAAGTATGAGAGATTGTGAAGCAAGGAAAAGTCTGAAGAAGGATAGATTGTGAAGCAAGGAACACTGTCAAGTAAGAGAGGGAATAAGAAGCAAGTACCTCTGTGACGAAGCGGAGAATGTGAAGCAAGGAACACTGTGAAGCTGAATAGATTTTTAAACAAGAAACATGTTAAAGCCGAAAAGATTGTGAAACAAGGAACACTGTCAAGTAAAAGAGTTTGTGCAACAAGGAACTCTGTAAAATAAGAGAGATTGTGAAGGAAGAAACACTCTGAAGTAGAAGAAAATGTGAAGCAAGAAACACTGTCGAGTAAGAGAGATTGTGAAGCAGGGAACACTCTGAAGTAGGATAGATTGTGAAGCAAGGAAAACTGTGAAGAGGGATAGATTGTGAAGCAAGGGACACTGTCAAGTAAGAGAGAATGTAAAGCAACTAACTCTGTGAAGTAGCAGAAAATGTAAAGCAGGGAACACTGTGAAGATGAATACATTTTTAAGTAAGAAACATGTTGAAGCCGAAGAGATTGTAAAGCAAGGAACTTTGTGAAAAAGGAGAGTTTGTGAAACAAGGAACACTGTCAGGTAAGAGAGAGAATGTGAAGCAACTAACCTCTGTCAAGTGGCAGAGAATATGAAGCAAGGAACACTGTGAAGAAGAGAGATTGTAAATCAAGGAACACTGAAGCAGGAGATAATGTGAAGCAAGGAACACTATGAAGAAGGAGTGATTGTGAAGCAAAGAACACCATCAAGAATGAGAGATTATGAACAAGGAACCCTGTGAAGAAGGAGAGAATGTGAAGGAAGGAACACTGTGAAATAAGAGAGAATGTGAAGCAAGAATCTCTTTGAAGTAGGAGAGATTGTGATGCAAGAAACACCTTCTGAAGCAGGATAGATTGTGAAGCAAGGAACACTTTGAAGTACGATAGATTGTGAAGCAAGGAACACTGTAAATTAGGATAGATTGTGAAGAAAGCAACGCTTTGATCTTGGATAGATTGTGAAACAAGGAACACACTGAAGAAGAATAGTTTGTGAAGATAGGAACACTCAGAAAAAGGATATATTGTGAAGCAAGGAACACTGTGAAGTAGCATAGATTGTGAAGCAAAGAACACTGTGAAGTAAAATAGATTGTAAAGCAAGGAACACTGTGAATTAGGATAGAAAGTGAAGCAAGGAATACTGTGAATTAGGATAGATTGTGCATAAAGCAACACTCTTAAGTAGGATAGGCTGTGAAACAAGGAACTCTCTAAAGAGGATAGATTGTGAAGCAGAGAATACTCTGAAGAAGGACAGATTGTGAAACAAGGAACATTGTGAAGTAGGAGAGATTGTTAAACAAGGAACACTGTGAATGAGGATAGATTGTGAAGAAAGGAACACTGTGACGTGGGATAGATTTTGAAGAAAGCAAAACTTTGAAGTCGGATAGATTGTGAACCAAGGAAAAATCTGAGGAGGGATAGATTGTGAAGGAAGGAACACTGTAAATTAGGATAGATTGTGTAGCAAGGAACATTCTGAAGTAGGATAGATTGCGAAGCAAGGCACACTGTGAAGTTGGAGAGATTGTGAAGTAGGATAGATTGTAAACCAAGGAACACTGTGAATTAGGTTAGATTATGAAGCAAGGAACTGTCTGATCTTGGATAGATTGTGAAACAAGGAACACTCTAAAGAAGGATAGATTGTGAAGCAAGGAACACTCAGAAGAAAGATAGATTGTGAAGCAAGGAACCCTGTGAAGTAGGATAGATCTTGAAGCAAGGAACACTGTGAAGTAGAATGGATTGCGAAGCAAGGATTGCAAAGCTTAATTCAACACTGTGAATTAAGAAAGACAGCGAAGCTGTGAAGTAGGATAGATTGTGAAGAAAGCAACACTCTTAAGTAGGATAGATTGTGAAGAAAGCAACACTCTTAAGTAGGATAGATTGTGAAGCAAGGAACACTCGGAAAATGGATAGATTATGAAGCAGGGATTACACTTACTCCTACGAAGTTATTTACTTACTGACGAAAGCTTTTACGAACCTGTACATCTCACGGGAGACATCTCCCATCACGCAGGGTGCAGTCGCACCTCCACAGATCTCCAGTATCAGCTATTAATACTGGAAATGGCTCAAAAGGGCCACCACTTATGGGCTATTCGTGCCCAAGCCACCTTTTGGGTGGCTTAATCTTCTCTCTCTCTCTCTCTGTACATCTTTTCTCACTCTTTGATGGTCGTGACACACATGGCAATAGGTGGGTGCTCCACGTAGGAGAGTATCCACCGTAGAGGATGAGCTCATTATAATTACTCTGGACTCTCTAACATTACTAAGCGGTTAATGTGACTCCGTGAAAGAAAGCTACAGAAGAAGCCGGACAGAGACGCCTCTTCTCTGAAGAAGGATAGATGGTGAAGCAAGGAACACTGTGAATGTGAATAGATTGTGAAGAAATGTACATTGTGAAGTGGGACAGATTTTGAGGAAAGCAACACTCTGAAGTAGAATAGATTGTGAAGCAAGGAAAACTCTGAAGGATAGATTGAGAACCAAGGAACACTGTAAATTAGGATAGACTGTGAAGTAAGGAACACTCTGAAATAGAATAAAATGAGAAGTAGGGAGCACTGAAGTAGGACAGAATGTAAAGCAAGGAACACCCTTTGAAGTACGATAGATTCTGAAGAAAGGAAGACTGTGAAGTTGGATAGATTGTGAAGCAAGGAACACTGTGAAGTAGAAAAGATTGTGAAGCAAGCAACTCTCTGTTCTTGGATAGACTGTGAAGCAAGGTAAACCCTGCAGAAGGATACATTGTGAAGCAAGGAACACTCAAAAGAAGGTACATTGTGAAGAAAGGAACACTGTGAAGAGATATTGAAGCAAGGAACAATGTGAAGTAGAATAGATTGTGATGCAAAGAACACTGTGATTTAGGATAGATTGTGAAGAAAGCAACACTCTTAAGCAGGATAGATTGTGAAACAAGGAACTTTCTGAAAAAGGATAGATTGTGAAACAAGGTACACTCTGAAGAAGGATTGATTGTGAAGCAAGGAACACTCTGAATACGGATTGATTGTGATGCAAGGAACACTGTGAAGTTGGAGAGATTGTAAAGCAAGGGACAGTGTGAATAAAGAGAGAACGTGAAGCTATGAACACTGTCAAGTAAGAGATATTAAGAAGCAAGGAACTCTGTGAAGTAGGAGAGAGGAACGTTGTGAAGAAGGAGAGAATGTGAAAAAAGGAAGACTGCAAAGTTAGAGGGAATGTGAAGCAAGGAACGCTGCGAAGAAAAAGAGGTTGTCAAGCAAGGAATACTGTGAAACAGAAAGTGTAAAGCAAGGAATACTGTAAAGTAGGAGAGATTGTGAAGCAAGGAACACTGTGAAGGAGGAGAAATTGGGAAGCAAGCAACACTGTCAGGTAAGAGAGATTGTGAAGCAAACTAACTCTCTTAAGTAGCAGAGAATGTGAAACAAGTAACATTGTGAAGAAGGAGAGATTGTGTAGCAAAGAACACTGTCAATTATGAGAAATTGTGAAGCAAGGAACACAGTGAATAGGAGAGATTGTAAATCAATGAACGTTGTAAAGAAGGAAAGAATGTGACGCAAGAAACACTGTGAAGCTGGAGAGATTGTGAAGCAAGGGACACTGTGAAGCATATGAAACTGTGAAGCAAAGAACACTGTGAGGTAAGAGAGAATGTGAAGCACGGAACATTGTGAAGCAGAAGAGAACGTGAAGCAAGAAACGCTGTGAAGAAGGAGAGATTTTGATGCAAGGCACACTGGAAAGTAGGAGAGATTGTGAAGCAAAGATCACTTTGAAGTAGGATAGATTGTGAAGCATGGAACACTCTGAAAAAGGATCGATTGTGAAGCAGAGGAATGCTCTGAAGAAGGATAGATTGTGAAGCAAGCAACATTGTGAAGTAGGAGAAATTGTGATGCAAGGAATACTGTCAAATAAGAGAAGACGTGAAGCAACTAACTCTGTAAAGTAGCAGAGAATGTGAAGTAAAGAACACTGTGAAGTAGGAGAGATGTTGACGCAAGGAACACTGTTAAGTAAAAGGGATTGTAAAGCAAAGAACACTGTAAAGTAGGAGAAAATGTTACGAAAGGAACACTTTGACATAGGATAGATTGTGAAGAAAAGCAACGCTCTGAAGTAGGATAGATTATGAAGTAAGGAACACTGTGAAATAGGATTGATTATGAAGAAAAGCGACACTCCGAAGTAGGATAGATTGTGAAGCAAGGCCCACTGTGAAGTAGGAGAGATTGTGAAGCAAGGAACACTCAGAAAAAGGATCGACTGTGAAGCAGGAAATGCTTTGAAGATGGATAGATTGTGAAGCAAGCAACACTTTGAAGTAGGAGAGATTGTGACGCAAGGAGCACTGTGAAGTAGGATAGATTGTGAAGTAAGCAACTCTCTGATCTTGGATAGATTGGGA
This sequence comes from Procambarus clarkii, assembly GCF_040958095.1. Lineage (NCBI taxonomy): Eukaryota > Metazoa > Arthropoda > Malacostraca > Decapoda > Cambaridae > Procambarus > Procambarus clarkii. The sequence continues at coordinate 59,737,330 of NC_091154.1, forward strand.
AACAAGGAACACTCTGAAGAAGGATACCGTGTGAACCAAGGAACACTGTGAAGTAGGAGAGATTGTGAAGCAAGGAACACTGTTAATGAGTATAGATTGTGAAGCAAGGAACACTGTGAAGTGGGATAGATTTCGAAGAAAGCAACACTCTGAAGTAGGATAGACTGTGAAGCAAGGAAAACTCTAACGATGGATGGATTGTGAAGCAAGGAACGCTGTGAAGTAGGAGAGATTGTTAAGCAAGGAACACTGTCAAGTAAGAGGGAACGTGAAGCAACTAACTCTGTTAAGTAGCAGAGAATGTGAAGCAAGGAACACTGTGAAGTAGCAGAGAATGTGAAGGAAGGAACACTGTGAATCTGAATAGATTTTTAAGCAAGAAACATATTTAAACCAAAGAGATTTTTAAGCAAGAAACATATTTAAACCAAAGAGATTGTGAAGCAAAGAGCAATCCTTTTAGAAAGGAAGTCAGCATAAGTGTTTAGAAAAGGATTCAGCACGGGTACTTACAAAAAGAGACAGAATATGCGTTTAGAAAAGCAGTAAGCGCATGTGCTTTGAAAGGAAGTCAACATATGTGTTTAGATAGCGAGTCGTCACATGCGTTTAGAAAGGGAGTCTGCACATGTGCTTAGAAAGGGAGTCAGAAGATGTGTTTAGAAATTGAGTCAGAAAATGTGTTTAGAACGGGAGTCAGCACATTTGTTTTGAAAGGGAGTCATCATATGTTTTTAGGAATATAAGTCATCATGTGTGTTTGGAAACGGAGTTAGCACATGGGTTGTAAAAGGGAGTCAGCAAATGTGATTAGAAAGGAAGTCAGCACGTGTGTTAACAAAGGGAGATATCACATGTCCTTTGAAAGGGAGTTAGCACATGTTGTTAGAAATGGAGTCAGCTTATGAGTTTAGAAAGAGAGTAAGCACATGTGATTAGAGAGGTAGTTAGCACATGCGTCAGCACATGTGCTTAGAAAGGTGTTAGCACATGTCCTTAGAAAGGAAGTCAGCATATGTTTTTTGAAAGGAAGTCTCCAAATGTGTTTAAAATGGAGTCAGCATATGTGCGTTGTTTGGGAGTCAGCATATGAGTTTAGAGAGAGAAATGGCACATGTGTTAAAAGAGTCAGTACATGTGCATGGAAGGTGAATCAGCACATGTTCTTAGAAAGGAAGATAGCATATGAGTTTTTAAGGGGAGTCTACACATATGCTTAGAAAGGGAGTCAGCACATGTGCTTATAAAACGAGTCAGCATAAGTTTTTAGAAAAGATGTCAGAATATGTGTTTAGAACGTGAGTCAGCACAAGTGCATTGAAAGAAAGTCAGCATATGTAGTTAGAAAAGGTGTCAGCACATTTGTTTAGAAATAGAGTCAGAATATGTGTTTAGAAAGAGAGTCAGCACATGAGTTTTGAAAGAGTCAGCATATATGTTGTGAAAGGGGAGTCAGCATTATTATAGTCTGTGGGTTGGTTGGTGTTGTCGTCGTTGATCCTTCTCTATGGACAACCCAACCCACAACTTGGTAGAGTGCTTATACTAGGAGATCACCCTTGGCGCTTCTGGCTCTTGGAGAGGGGCTCAACGTCACACGTTTAGGGGATGCGGCTCCAACACTTAGCCTCGTTGTCACGTGCACACACCCACTCGAGCCGCTGTGACTCCCCACTCTCTCCTTATGAGATATGATCTCCTCAATCCCCTATGACTTACTAGTATTACCTCCTACCCTGTCCACAGCAGTGGTTCTTGGTTCTTTCTCTCTCTCTCTCTCTCTCTTTACTACCTCCTGGGAAGCCTCACTAGGACAAGGGCAAACACCAGCAAATTGGGATACATTTACTGGACAAAGCACATACACAATACATACACACATATAATAATAATGAATCCTATACTCTATAATATTACAATCAGGTTGCTCTCCAACACCATCAGAACTCTATTATCAGTTTACCAAGTGGTATCCTATCTCCTGGTTCACCACCTGATACTATCAACCTCCTCAAGTTGATCAAGTCTACATACACTGTTGCACCATCAGCAAGAGAATATATATATGTATCTATAAATGTGTACAAAGAAAATCAGCATTTGAATGCAATAACATATATCAGTATAAATGTTCATTGATACACAACACTGATCAATCGATCACTCTATCAGTCCTAGAACGCATACATCTGTAGGTAATCCAGCCTACGACTGTAACTCTAAACTTCAGTGTAAAACACTCCTTGACATAAGAATGCCAACAGTCACTCACCTCTCACTGCGTCTTGTACGCTAATGACAACCAAACACTATCAACTCCCTACAAGTAATCCAACAGAACTTCCCTTCCACCTCTGGAAGTTCACTACCCTGATATCTTCAGGTTCTTCCGGGCTTCACTACCAGGATCCTCTGCAGCTCCTCCAAGCTGCTACCATGAAGTTTCCTTGAGCAACTACGGTGCTTCACCCTTCTGCTAGGTTCCTCCACAGCTCTCTTGGCTGCTACACCATGAAGTTTCCTCGAGCAACTATGGTGCTTCACCACCTCTACAGAAGCACGTGACACTCCTCTACACTGCTTCTCACAGCTCGAGGTCCTCGCCTTCACTACCTTGGAGTCTCATCAACTACTTCATTTGTGCTGGCTTCGAAGTTCTCAGCAACTTCTTCCCCAAAGACAAACCTGCAACCCATCGACACTCCAATAAACTGTTTCCCCTTTAACCCATAAACAAAAATAATCACACAATATGTTTGCCTCAAACCTCTATCTGTCCTCTACATACAGTGAGAGTGGACTCCCCCGTTTTGGGCGAGTCCATACTCCACCTCGCCCGGCGGCGGTCCTCACTCACTCCACCTCACTCACTCAGGGAGGGGCCTTCGCCGTCGGGAGCTCTCAGTCACCTGCCAGCGCTCAGAGGGGACGGACGTCGCTCCGTGTTCCTCCCTCTCCACTCTCTTATTTTAGGCTTTCTGCCTTATTAAAACGTCTAACTTATCAATAAACGTTGCTACTGTCGCTGGGCACACGACCAACTACAAGCAATCACTATGAACTGGCGTATATCGTGCTTACCACAGATTGTCTGGTCGAGGGCGCTCCCTCCCTCTGACGAAGCTTGTCAGGGCGCTTCCACGGCCCACAATAATGCCTCTGGGCGGTTTAATATTCTTCTCGTCGCCCACGACTTGAGATCACACGTCCCCAGCTCGATTCCACAGCTGGTACGTCTGCACACTTCTCTTCTCTTCGAGATATATCACTAGGGGTTCCCTTCTGACGGGAGCTCAACGGAGCGCGGCTTTCCCCTGCGATGTCTGGCACTCAAGTGAGGTCAAAGCCTCTCCAGAAGTGAGCCTCACGCCTCCACCAAAATATCCACATCTCCTAGCCAGTCATTTATCTGTTTTCTTCTTCATTGCCCATAATCTCAAATAGTTATACATATCCAAGCAACTATTTTACATATGGGTTATTACCTCAATATTTGCTAGACCTTTCAGTTACGTCAGGCTTGCTGAATAACTCTCAAGGAGGGAGACTCGTTTCTCCTGTAGGCTGAGATCATAACACTCCCCTCCCCTTATTTTTGAGAGTTATTCCAGTGGCAAAGCTCGGAATAATACATCCGCCACCACACTGTCTCGTTCTTCACCCGATATACTCCCTTAGGAGTCTACAATTAGTTCGTTGCACCTTGCAACATCTGGCTCACAACTCTCCAGAAACATGATCTTCTCATACACGATCTGACTTCTCTGGCACATCTTGGCTAGGCTGTCCTCCTTGGACGCCTGCACTCCATCGGTCCACTCTACTTATTGTTTCCACCCTCCGTTTCCTCGTCTTCCTCTCTTCACGTCCAGAGTCAGACGTCTACTGTCTGTATCTCCTCTGTCGTCTTCACACTTCCATCTACTGCCGTTATACTTTCGTCTCCTGTCATCATACTTCACTCCCTCGTCTTCACCGACGATCCTCCCTTTCGTCTCCTCATTTATCAAAGATCTCATCCTGTCTGACTTCCATCGAGTCCTCGGCTTTCTTCTATTCCTCCATGCTTGTATCATCATCCTCCTCCCACATTTCTCACGTCTATACAACTCCATTTCTTCTCCTTCAACTCTTCTTCGTTCCCTAAAAGTTTCTTCGAGCACTGTACTACACTCAACAGCACTCGACCGTACATGTCGCTTTACCTCTCCTAGAGTGCTCGTGAGCCCTCCACACATACTGTCTCCTCTCCTTTCAGTTTCTCGGCTATTACTCTTCTTCACTTTCTCTCCTCCACGTTGTCTGTGAAACATGTCAACTCTTGACATCTCCCACAACTTAACTCTACTATCCAAATGCCTCTGTGCTCGTGGACAACTTGATGCTCTACTCACGTCCTCAGTAGGTCCACATCTTTCCTCATTCCTACTCAGCACAGTTGCATTCGCCTTCCGACTCTTAATTTCAGCAGTCTGGGCTCTACTCAGGTCCGCTCTCTTCACATGATTCTTCCTCGGCTGGGCCATCTTCACTTTTGACCTCACCGAGACTTCATCTTCCTGGGCTGGACCTTCATCAAACAACCATGCTATATCTACATCGATATCTTCCACCGGCTGAATCGACACTGTCTCATATTCTCCAGCGTTTCCCTCGTCGGTCACGTCTGCCTTCATCACTACCGAGACAAGGTACTCAATGGCTTGGCGGTCTCCTGACGCATCTCCTCGGATGTCAGTCAGGTTCACACTCTCAGGTGTCCCACCCGTGCCGTGGCCTTCTGGGCACTCCTCTGGCACAGTCTCCGCTATGACTCTTGTCAACACCTTTGTCCCGCACAAGTCATTCCCCAGGATCACTTGGACTCCTGGAATAGGTTTGTCGGGGCATACTCCCAACATCACCTCTGCCGAAACATTCTGACCTCAGCTGGACAGTACATACGGGCATGTCACTCTCAGACAACAACCCACATACTCTCATCTTACTCCTGCCAGCTAACCGTCGATTATTCCCAATCAGGCTTCTCGCAATCAAGCTCTGATTAGCTCCGGTATCTCTTAAGATACCAACTTCTACCTTAAGATACCTTTATATATATATATATATAAATATATATATATATATATATATATATATATATATATATATATATATATATATATATATATATATATATATATATATATATTCGTGTTAGAATTTCACGAAAATTCGTGTTACAATTATTAATCTTACTTTTTCGGTCATATTTAATAATATATGTATATATATATATATATATATATATATATATATATATATATATATATATATATATATATATATATATATATATATATATATATATATATATATATGTATATATATATATATATATATATATATATATATATATATATATATATACATATATACATATATATACATATATATAGTAAACAACACAGAAATCATCGATAGATACAGCGATAGCAGGCGGCTTGACGTTTGCGAGGCACTACACATCAAGAAGTCAACACCAGCAATCAACAGCCAATTATTGCACAACTATATTCTACCCACCTCAAGACTCCGCTCCAATATAGAAGCATCAAGAAATATGGACCAATAGGCTTTCTACAAACACTTCTATTCAATACCCATTGTTTTCTGTTCTGTCTTGTGTTGATACTTTTAATACCCTATTAATATCCCCTGTTCTGTCTTGTGTTAATGCCACATCATCCTTCCCACCTCACTCAAATGTAGATATAATATCAGAGAGACGTAAGTTCTAATCAGTTGTGTATTTGTGAAGTCTTTGAAAATGTAATAAGTTTT